>NW_026962010.1:25050991-25350991 GCF_032445375.1 Bacillus rossius redtenbacheri
GTTCTAATATTTTTTTGGGTTTACCTGCGCTCGCGGTACGGGGCAATATATGAGTTTTACTGTGTCCCGGTTTGCGGAAGTTGTTTGGTTTGCCCTGGGTTAAGGTCAAACTTTACAGTACAATGCGTAGTACTAAATTCAATGAGTGCGAAAGAGAGGCATCGACACGGGCCGACACGTGAAACATAAGATTTTGTATGAGTAATGAACATAATAAGGAGTGCCGCTCAACTCGGCTCGCGCGCGCCGGGCGGCGCGGCGCGATGCGATGTTACCGTTCCTATGTAAACAAACAAACGTTATAAAGAGCTCTGTCAGTGATTTCGCAGTTTTTCTTTTAAATAAATATTAAAAAATAGTTGGTGCGCAAAATTTTAGATAAAAATGGAACATTATAGTGTGTCTGACACATGTAATGAATGAATCATAGATCAGATCTCAACCCGCTTCACCGGCGACCCGCCCCCGCGGGCTGCCGCCCGGGGCGGGCCGCCCCCTCCGCCCCACCCACGCTACGCCACTGCGGGCGCCCATGCCGCCCGTTACAAATGTATAAAACGAGGAGGCGAAGGGCTGTAGAGGAGGTGTGAGCCCAAACAGGGAACAATAAAGGAGAATAGAGAGGATGGTGAAGCAGGAGAGAACAGGAAGTGGGCACGTGGGGCAAGATGGGTGAACGAGATGGCCTCCGCAAGGCCAGTGTTTAAATGAATGCCGAGGTACGTCACTAATGGTGACCAAGAGAGCGGCACCCTTTGAGACACGATAGGGGGCGGAGGCCTGGGGAAATGATGGGTGAGCAGGGCCGCCTGGGATACCCCATGAATGGTGATATGAAGTGATGGTGGCCACTGGCAATGAAGCGGGTAGGGATGTCTGCCGTATGACAAGATGATGTGGCAATGTAGGCGTCGTCGGCATAGAGTGTCAGGGTACAGTGGTAGGATTGTCATGTAAATATGGAAAACAAACAGGATGATAAAATCGCACCTTGAGGGACACCAGCAGGAATATCACAGGGCTGCGAGAGAGCATGATTGATGCGAACATGAAATGAGCGGCGAGAAAGGAAGTTTAAAAGAACGTGGATGAGAGAGGGTTCTGTCCGCTGCTTCTGATTTCCTCTCGTCAACGCAGTACTGGCCCGGCAGTGGGAGGTTGCGTCCTTGAAGTAGCCTGGCCGGGGTTTCCCCCATGGCCACATTGTCCCGGCGGCGTATACAGAACATTGTCGGGTACGTGGATGTCCCACTGGGAGAGGTCCTCTGATTCGCGGAGTCAGAGTTTCACTTTGATCTGTTGGTTGCGCCGCTCCGTCGGATTTGCCCTTGGGTGATATACCAGTGCCCCACTTCCCGCAGAATTCCGCCCAATGCCGGCCCGAAAACTGCGCAGCATTATCTGACAATAGTACCTGGGGGTATCCCCACCGTGGGAAAAACTCGCGTGCATGGGCGATGGTTCCCGCCCGGGCGTTGGACAGGGGGTAGGCCTACACCCACCGTGTGAAGCCATCCGTCACTACCAGTAGAAATATTTTTTCCCTCGGGGTGCGGGGGTATGGCCCCATTAAGTCCAGTGCTACCGTGTGAAATGGTTCTGTAGGTCATTGTGACAGCTGCTCTTCCTTCTCGTCGGGGCGCCGTGCTTTGTGTCGTTGGCATTGACGGCAGTGTAGCACGCTGTTATGCACGTACTGGTTAAGCCCTGGCCAGAAGAATGGCTCTCGTGGTCTCGTTCGTGCCCGGATGTCCGGATAGCCGATTCTCGTGCAGCATGCGGAACACCTGGTTTCGAGTCTCGCACTGTGCGAACATCCACCACAGGTGTTAGCTTGCAGCGAGCCGTGCCTGCAAATGTCCGTACACAACTCGGTAGTCCTCGCACGTGCCCTCCGCGCAGCTATGTATTAGAGCCTGTGACTGGTCATCTGTTCTTTGTACTGCGCACACAAACTTGTCAATATCGTCGACTTCCACCCTCCGGCGGGAGTGTCAACAGTGCAGATGGTCGCATGATTACTGTGTGCGCCCGGCTCGTCTACTGGCCGTCCACTGGTGGGTGGTAACAGTTCATCCCAAGAGGCGTCATCGAAGGCATCCACTGTGTCGTCTGGGTTGCGGGACAGCTCGTCCGCAAGTTCGTTACTCTTGCTGGGCACGTGCTTTACCGTAAAGTCTGGGGACTATAACATCATGGCCCAGCATGTCAACTTTGAGCAGCGGCCCTGCATTGTCGCCAGCCACTTAAAGCACTGACTACAGGTGTGCAACAGGAAGTGCTGACCCTCCAAGCGCGGCCTGTAGCGTCTTAGCGCCCACACTACCCCGAGGCATTCGCGTTCGTTAACGCTGTAGCGTCGCTCCACTTCCCCGAATTTCGCGCTCGTATATGCTACGATGCGGGGCTCGCCTCCGTCGCCGATTTGCAGCAAAATGGCGCCGATACCCTGTTAACTGATGTCAGTTTGGACGATGACCTGTTTGTTCTGGTCGAGATGGGCTAACAGGTGGCATTCGCGGAACCTGTTTAGTTCGTCGAAGGCAAGCTGCGCGGCGTTAGTGACAGTAGTCCCGTGAGAGGCGCGGCCACAAGCGAGAAGCCAGGTTTAAACGCCCTGAGCCAGTTGGCCAGCCCCAGGAAGCGCTGCAGCTGTTTGCGCTGCGGGGCGGAGGTTTGTTTACAATCACTTCCAGCTGTATTTCCGTCGGGCGGTTCCCCTCCGCGTTGACTCGAGCCCCATGAAGTCAAGCTCGGTGGTGCCTAGGTGACATTGGGCTGTGTTGCACGTGAGCCCGTGGGTAGCAAGTGATCTGAGCACCTCGCAGTTATCTTGCTAGAATGATATGTTCTGTTTCAATATCTGGCTTTGTTTTTGTTAGGTTTTTGTTCAGTGAAGTGTGTGTTTTGGTGACGTAATGGGTGTAATTTCGTTGACTGCTTAAACTGTTGGTCGCAAGTTCGCGCGGGAACCCCCCCCCCCCCCTCAATTTGCGTAAGCCACTGGAGGAAACGAAACTAAACGTTATCGGCCAGTGTGTGCGAACAGAATGACATCTTCTAACATTCACTGAGGTTGTTTCAGCGTGTTCCTTGGCACGATACAAGTAAACAGCTTTGTCAGCTTTAAGGGTCGTTTTTGAAGTCTTGGCCCGGATCTTCGTTTATACAAACCTAAAACTATCTAATAATGAACTATACTTTCGTTATTTACACCATCCACTTCTATTAATTATATTACTTACAGATAAATACATTTTATGAAAAATAACATTGTTTGAACAGTATTTTAATGCTTCAGTATGCTGAAATAATGTGAGATTTTTTTTTTTTCAGTTTGATGTAGTCCTACGCCACGACCTAAAAAAACACTTGTTAGAAAACACGAATATTGAATGGCGTGCCATAACCAGAGCTCACTGATGCACATTCTCCACAGCTCCAGTGTTCTAGCCTCGCACAGGGTTCCGCCTCCTCCTAGCCTCGCAAAGGGCGCTCCCCCCGTCGCTAGACTCAGCCGGTCGTCGGGAAGGCAGAGCACGACCCTAAGGGCGGTAATCCAACACGTTCGGGTAAGGTAGCGAGTAAGCACCGCCTTGTAGGGATACAACCGTAACCTAACTCGCGGGCCGTATTCCAGAACGAGTCCAAACCGAATTCAGTTAAGGAAACATATAGGCAATCTTATTAATAAACTGTGCCCTGCGCGAGGCTAGAAACAGGTTTCAGCGGATTCCAGCTGACTTTTCGTAACCATCGACAAAAATACCAGAGATAGCAGCACTATCGCACAAAAAATAGAACTGCCTTTTTAATATTGTCATGTACTTCTAAAGTTGATATATTATTTCTTGTTATGACCATTAAAGTGTACAAAATTATTTCAGGATAGTTTCGCTATCATTAAGGTTCATTTGGCACACCAACGCCCATGATGATCACAAAAATCACTAGTATATCAAATTAGTGGCGACAGGCGCGGGTCCGCCACCTGGACGAAATCAAGGAAAAAGTGAGCTCTGCGCATGCGCGGAATTAGGTCAACGGATAGAACACCAGTATCCGTTTCCTACCGTGCACTAAGGAATTAGGTGTAACATGTTCAACTCCTGAGCCCTTATCTGCGAGTCCTGGGATACCGGGCCAAGTGTCGGACATGTGATGTTGGGTAAGGGTGACTGGCCGCGCGGAGAGAAACTAATTGCATGGTTATTTCTTACCTATACACTTTTTAGAATATGTTATTTAACCTGAAAACACAGGGTATAAGTATGGTTACTATTTTATATAAGTCCAAACGAAGCTTTATTCATAACATTATTTTATTTAAAATCACCACAGTGTATGTGTATTTATTTCACACACACACTGAGATAAAAACGAAAATTGTTACAGAAAAATAAAATTAGGCTGGGTCCGGGCCCTCTCCAGGCCCAGGGGTCCACCCAGCCCCACCCTTGTGGGGGCCTTGGGCGGAATATCCGCATTGGCCCCGTAATATGTTGTCAGATAGACGTGTTCAGGGAGTGTTTCAACAGTGCAGTTATTATTATTTTTGTGTGTATGTAATATATATATATATATATACACACACACACACACACACACACACACACACACACACACACACACACACACACACTAGATAATGCCCGGCATGCGTTGCAATGCCTCAATCAATTTTTTTTTGTAATTTTTAAACGTATACTAAGCATCTCTCTTTATCTCTCTAATTCTCTATCTTTCTATGTATATCTCTATAACTCTCTCTATCTTTCTATGTATATCTCTATAACTCTCTCTATCTTTCTATTTATATCTCTATCTCTCTATATATCTTTCTAGCGGACCCGACAGACATTGTCCTGCCCAAATGTACTTTTTGTGAGATATGGATATGGCGGTAAGTATTTATACGCTGGACATTTTGTATCTTCTCAATATACATACCCCTCCTCTTGGGCACGCCACTGCCGTTACCAAAAACCTTTCCCGTGGTTACGCAGAAGGCAACAACAATGCAAAAGCCCGATGCCATGGAGGCTAATTATCAACAATGCTTAGTTTTTTTGCTTTTAAAGCGTGTATTTTTAGTTTTTCTTAACTCAGAATCTAGATAAAATATCCAATTGTGAATCTAAACCATCCTCGAATCCCCGTGAACTCACACACAAAATTTCATCAAAATCGCGTACAAACAGACAGACAGAAAAAGTACTGTTTTATTATAGTAAGATAGATAGATTATTCTTACATGTTCGCATCCATGCAGTATATGAAAAATCAGCATGCATAGCCCCACACCTATAACTATATGTATCTGCTGCCCACGACTTTTTCCGCATGGAATTTTGTATTATCTTGCACCATTTATAAATTTAAACATTAGGTATAACATAACAGTTGATACAGTTGTAGTAGTTTTCTTATGATCACAAATGATAATTTTTCTCACCTCTATTTCAGTCTTTGCAATAAAAATATGTTGCTACCTAAATTTTGAGTAGCTAAATATGTTTCTACTTTCAAATGTAATGACGGGAAGACACTTCATAAAATGTCTTTGTAAACCACATTTACTGTTTTTTCCGTCTCGAGCTAGAATGTAAAGATTGTCTGCATTACTGACCCGCGAGAAAGCTACATACATTTCAGAGAGAGAGAGAGAGAGTGAGAGAAAGACACCTATTGAATGTCTATCTAACTAATTTTTTTATGAGAGCATATTTTCATTAAATAAATCATGAAATCATTCAACGATAAAAGCTGTTTATTTAATTAAGCGGACGGGTTCGCTCCAAGGAGAAAATTGACGCGGCGAGACCTCGTGGACATAGAGAAATGACACACACTCACTATTTGTGTGGCTATGAAACATGATTTTTTTCTGCAATTTAAATTGTAATATACAAAAAGGGTATTGAAAATTGAAACAAATATGGCGACGCTATAAAATGTCAGGATCTTTATTTTTTTCCTACTCTCTACTTAGTTCCTTACAATAGCAAAACTTAATGGCTTCTAATAATGCGTTGCAATTTTTGCTTTTAAAGCGTGTTTTTTTTTTAGTTTTTCTTAACTCAGAATCGAGATAAAATATCCAATTGTGAATCTAAACCATCCTCGAATCCCCGTGAACTCACACACAAAATTTCATCAAAATCGGTCCAGCCGTTTAGGAGGAGTTCAGTGACGTACACACGCACACAAGAAATATATATATAAAGATATAATTTACCTTCACGTACAAGCAGACGCGTGTTCGTGACAGGGGATTTCACAGCCTACGGGTTACTTCAGACTTTCTTGGCAGTGACGCACACGATGCTGACGCTCGTGTTTTACGCACGCACGAAGATAATAGTCTGTAATGCCTACAGGCATAAGGACGGGGTGGGACGCCATAGCATGGCAAGGATTGTGAACGGGTATTTGTAACACAACAGCAAATTTTAACAATATTTAAATTTTAATAAAACTTAACAAAAATAAATAACAAGGTAATCATTTACGTAACAAATAAACCAAGTGCTTAACACACACAGCAAAAGAGAACGAGCCATTATCAAGGCTACAAAAAAGGTGAGAGTTTACGCCGGCGTATCGTGGTACAAAACATGCACGGTAGACGCATTGAAACTGCCAAATTACAAGATTGTCAAAACGCAGGGAAAACCCACTGCCTTATGCGGATTACGTGCGTTACTAAAAGTAAGTTACATTATCTTAAAATGAATAATTACGTTACGTTTTACGTACGTCGACGACTCAGGGGAGAACAGATACAAACAAGTGAAGTTAAATTAAATTAATTTACATTATTTCCAAAAGTAATTCTCCAGGTGGCGATCGAAAGGGTTTTAGACAAAATATACAAAATTCAAGAAACTTTTACTTTATGGCAAGGGCCACCGCCTCACTCCAACTTACATTTTATTTCCCCCGAGGTCGCGCACGTCGTACAAAGTTAAAGAAGAGTCTAGCGGCAGCAATGCTACCTTCCTGCAACTGGCTGCAAATGCCGCACCGCTCACGCTCGTTCCGGGGCCGGCGGCACGATCGTATATGTCATCTGAAACTTATAATTATCAAATATGGCCTCTTGGCTGAGCGCTCAGTGGCTCTATCTTTTAATCGTAAGGTTGACGGTTCGAATCTCAGCAGGTGCGAATTTTTTTTGTACTTGTAAAAATAAATACGAGCACGTAACATTTCAAAAGTAATAAATATATTTGAATAATGAATGCAAATTAAAGTTAATTTATTAATTAAATTGTAATTTTCAGGTAAGGACATGATAACTAGTGGTCAATTAGGTTAGGTTAGCTACATTATAAATACTTTAAAACTTTGTGGACGGTTTATTTGGTTAGGATAGTTACATTAAAGATACTTGGAAATCATGTAAACGGTTTCCTAGCGCTGGATAGCTACCGATCGGCCAACTTCGGAGAGGATCGGCATTTGCAGCCAGTTGCAGGAAGGTAGCATTGCTGCCGCTAGACTCTTGTCAAAGTTAAAGTCTAACGGACTGACTACATGCTGGCTAACAACCACTCGAGCTCTAAACGAGGTCAGGCAAGCTAGTTAATACTAGGAAAACAAGACCCAATAAATTGAAGACGTCTGTTTATATAACATAATATGTAGCGCGCATGCGCCGAACGGAGGAGGTGAGGGGAGGCGAGAAGCAAACAGGCATACACTAGGAGGGGGAAGGAAGGAGGGGACGACGAGCCGCCGCCCGCGCAGACGCGCGGTGTTTGAAAGAAGCGGCGATCCTAACGCTTCAACACCCTTGCCCTGGAACCACCGTGCTCGCCGCCCTCGTGAGAAAAAAAGTCAATGTCCATTCTAAGTTATAGGATGCCAAAAAAAACTTGAAGTGTCCACGAAGAGGTCCGAGTGCAAGTCCAAAAAATTTCCAATAATTTTCAAACACGTACACATACAATCCAAATACATTCACGTGATTAAATACGCCATTTATATAGGTCAAAGATTCTTGAATATATGAATTTATGAACCAGAGTTCGAGAGTCGACAGCCGATGCGCTTCCAGGCACAGCATGCGTTAGGCGTCCCTAACCCAGCGTGTAGAGGGGCGCCTGGCTGACTCGGCTCTTCACCTCGCACGCCTGTCGAGTGTGTTGCATGCTCACAGGGGCGAGGGCTTCTTTAGCGACTCGTTCACGGCCAGTGTCGCGGCTCCAGACGAGCGGGATGAGGGTCGCACACCAGCACACCAGCACACCAGCACGCCAGCACGCCAGCACGTCGGCACGTCGGCACGTCGGCACGCCGGCACGCCAGCACGCCAGGGTCGCAGAGTAGACGGCAGCTCGCTCAGCCAGCACAGCCTCGAGAGTACCGCGGTGACTCGAAGAATGCTCCTCAGGGCGGGCCCCTGCCCTGAGAGGCTGCGTATGGCCGCACAGCGACATGTGTACGCGGCGTTCCAGATGGCTCAGGCGGCAGAAGAGGCGGGCGACGTTGTAGACGTAGCGGCGAACGAGCGGGTATCAGCAACCACGGCGGTGCGGGCAGGCAGAGGAGCGTCATGTCCTCATGGTGCGGATCCTCTTGTGGGCGTGGCATCCTCGACGAGGAAGGGGGGAGAGGGAAACGACAACCAAACAAGCTGAAAACAAAAAAAAAAGCCAGACGCGCCCGCCAAAACAACTTCAGGCCATCAAGGCTACACATTAAATTTCTTTAATTGCCCAACATGGGCCGTTCTGAATTTCTTAGAGCCGGCAGCACTATGCAACAAAACAGTGTTGTCACCTAAAAATCTATTGATTACGTACGGTCCCACGTACGGAGGAATTAATTTAGAATTAATGTTATCAGCCAACTTAGGCAGCAAAAAATTCTTAACTAAAACCAGGTCTCCAATTACAAAACCATGAGGTCTCCGAGAAACGTTATACAAATTAGCCACATCTTGGCGCGCCTTCGTGAGGTTACACTCCACACTATCGAGCACAGCCTCCAGTGACTCGTCATCAGAGGTAGATTCCAGAGGCGGCAATCCCCACAGGTTAAGGAGGGGGTTGGTCAACTCTCTACCTAGGAATGGAATCGGGTGGCGGAATGCACTGCAGAGTTAAGCCCCGCATTAATAAAATCTAAATCGCTATCCCATAGCGACTGATCATCCCTGTAGAAAGCTGTGAGAATACCCTTAAGCATTTTGTTTACGCGCTCAGATTGATTGCCCTGGGGACAGTACGGACTGCTGTTAATAGGCTTAATGGCCCATTGAAAACACATGTCTTTAAACTGTACTGAACGGAAATAGCGTGCGTTATCACACGTTATCATGGCAGGCGCACCAAAAAATTTCCACACGCTAAGATCCTGAGTTTCTCGCGAGCTGGCAAAAACACGCGTAGTTATCTTTGTCCTCAACAGAGCGCACTAGTAGTACGGCTGAACGATGTAGCGACGCGCTGAAAAAGGATTTGGGGGGGGGGGGGGGAAGAGGACGCTGTTCTCAGAATTCTTATCTCCCAGCGGGGTGTCATGTTTACGACAGGTCTGGAAGAGGGGGGTGGGGGAAGAGTGTACTCTGCCTCGGCGAGCATTTAGATTTCCAATCCCTTTGCCATTCTGTCCCTTTCCACCACACCCACTCAAGACTACTCGATCCTCAACAAAGCGCAAGGGAATAAATATTACTATTTTTGGTACATTTCAGTTAGAAACCTGTACGTAACCGAGTGCAACCCAAGGTAATTATAATAAATATTAATTTGGTGCACTACATATATACGATATACAAATTGTATGTTTTACTGCGGTGATTATGTGGCCAAAACTGTCAGATTTGGTCTCTTTTGCAAGAACGCTCGTTCACAGCTAACCACTACATTCAAATAAACTGGCCAGTAATGTAGTTTTCCTGCCCCTGTAAAAAAAATAATAATTTTTAACTGAGTACTACAAAGGTTTTGCGCTTCTACAAAATTATTTTTTTTTTCCACATTTTGTCACAGGTGTGTGCGTATGTGTATTATACAAACAGTTGAACGTTGACCATCTAATAGCATGACTTTATGTTGCAAAACGGTATTATTTGCTATATTGATATCTGATTAGAACTGTATTTTTCTGTGCAACTAATATATATATATATACAGGCGAACTTTTTATACTATCGGATAATTTTTTGTAGCTGAATATCTGTCTTCAAAATATTGCAGGTTATTGCATTAATTTTAGTGTTTTAAATGTATTATGTTTTTATGTATGAGGCTAGAGCTAGAAAAAAGTTTTTGTTTGCTTTTTTAGCTGACCTGTGGCTTTTGATTACACTTTTTTTTTTATATGTGATGTTTAAAAACGTTATTAGTAAATGTCCTGGCATTCGTACTTCTTGTAAAAAATATAATCATATTTTCGAAAATTAAACTATCATTTAGTAATTTATTATTGCAATATAAATACTTGTGTATGCCAGTCGCGTCTGGCGAAATGAGAAGCTCCTTCACGCTATCCCTACTGGTGACGTCAAGCATCACTGGTAGTTCGTTTTTTATGTATGAACTGGATGTCAAAGAGGCTCGAAATAAACATCAGTTGTAACTAATAATAATAATAATAATTTAATTATGAAAGGGCCACATACTCGAAGAATTGCCTTCTCTACGCAATCAAACGTGTTTTAAAATATCTAAGGAGTAGGCTACACGTCATAGGTTGTATAAGAATATTTCGGAGGGAGCTAACCAAGGATATTTTATCGTGCATACAGATAAAGTGATATTTTAAGAGTAGTATTATCCCCCCCCCCCAACACCACCACCAAACTGATGGATTTATTGGCACATCCGTACATAAAAAAAAAAACACTGCTTCAGAATCTGCACCTGAATCGTCTTAGTGGGAAAAAGGTGTACATAAATTACGAGATCACTGAGGTTATAAGGAAGGTAATCAACCAGAGTAAGTGATTAGGAGCAAGGAATACTAATGCAATAAATATTCCATTGATATAATTTAATGATAATTTTTACTCACGTTTTAGAAGTTGATATTGCTGAATAGCAAATTTTTCATTTTAAAATATTGTAACAATGAAAAATTGCGAACCAATAAACATTTTTTTCTTAGTATATCATTTTATTATGTCTTAAGACAAATGGAAACTAGATATTATGAGTACGAAATATTTGTAAGTAATAAAAATTTACATAATAAAATACTTACATTCATACAAAATACAAATATTTTTCTTAGATATACAAGTATAACTACATTTCATTTTCGGCCAACGAACAAATAGTTTTGCTTTGGGCCCTGATAATAATACATAATTACATTTTCATTTTTCACCAAAAGTACATGAGGCACAAAAGTCAATAAATCTTAAACACACAATAAAAATATACCCAGATACAAACACCAATACAATAAAATAAAATACAATACAATACAATACTAATTTTAACTGAACATTTTTTGGATATATGCATAATTTTATTAAAATTAATCAGAAAGTAATGCAGTTACATGTTTGCAACCTTACGTACTTCACTTGCCTTTAACGAATCCGGATAAGTTCAATGTTTAGCCAGCCGAAAAGGATGTTTAGATTTTATTTTTAAACGCATGTGAAATTAGTCCTTTTTTTTTTAACACTTCATCGCTGTCACGTGAATTTACGGCAACATACATTATTATTGTACTTTTGTTTTGTAGTAACGATCTGTAGGCTAAATATGTACATGTGTTTGTTGAAACTTCGTTTTAAACATCCATATACATAAATTAATTTTGTCAATTTATTTATAGATACCAGTAAAATACAAAATAAATTATATTTATTTTACGTCCTCTTAAATTATTTAAATGATATATAAAATATGACCAAAAATATTTCAAATGAAGAAGTATTTTCAACTTCAAGTACGCGAGAATTACACAGATTCATTTACTTGCGTATTGCATAGCATACATACTTCACGTCCATTTCTGACAGTCTTGCAAAGTCACTTCCAAAGTATCTACAAGTATATTCTTCAGGCGAATTCGGACACGGCATTATAATCTTACATTATATCTAGAAGACGTGTTCTTACATTTGCTTGGAGTTTTAAATTATTTTTTTGAAATAATAAAGTCAATTTTAAAGTTTAACTCATTGCAGAAACACTTACGCAATATATTTGGTGGTTCTCTGCAAGTGTATTTTGTGTTTTATTATAGTTTGATAATGAAGTTAATATGAATTTATTGCCTTTTTTCTGATATGTGTATACATTAGATGTATATGAATATAAAAATTTATGTAACAGGATGAATCTTAAATGGTTTGAACAGTTATCTATAATGACTGAGTAGGTTTTTTCATTAAAAGCCATTCTTTTTTACTGTTTAAGTTGGATTTCTTTATAACTCAAAAAAATTATCACGTAACTAAAAAAATGAATAAAAGAGCAAACTTCTGTTCGTATGTAGGTGTTAATTTTGCTACCGTTTAAATCATGAAAATAATGTAATACAATTTGTTCTCTAGATAATTAGATTTAGAAGTAAGGCTACATATTTTAGTCATTACCATGGTACGACTTCCGGAAAAGTTTTACATTTATATATTTTTTTTACAGAAGGTACCGGAGCTTGCAGGTTGCGCAGAAAGGAATTGTATTGTTTGTGAGAGTTCTCTGTTCGCAGTAACACCTATGATATATGTTTGATGTTCTGTTTACAACTCATCGTTAAAACTAAATTTTACAGACTGATTATTATCCTTTTATTTAAAATCTAAGTTATTTACAGTGTTTAAAATATGCTTTCTTGCGTTTCGTTTTGTTTGTATGATAGTTGAGTCACCCGCAAAGATAATGAGATAGATATTTTATACTGCTTCTTTCGCAGTTTTTTTAATTTTAGTCTTGACAATGGGGAAGCAATTATACAGGCTGTGCTAAATAGATAAATTATGCTTTATGTCATTGAGATCAAACTCTTCTATTTTTGTGCATTTTATAGTATTCCTAGTTTAGTTAATTTATCCAACAATATATTTATACAATCAAGGCCTTAGATGCTTTATAAAAAAAACTCAACTGATTCATAATCAGTTGCCGTGTATAGATTTATTTTGTAGATAATAAGCAGTATGGGTTTTAGTGCTTAGAGTTGATGTAAAACCATGTATTAAATTTGAAAGTATTTTGTACTTTTCATACTTAAAATTATCATACAATGTTCAAATATTTTTCGATATAATTAAGGACACCTGTATTTCGTGAATACATCTCGTGTCAGGCTATTTCACACATAACTGTAGCTTTTTTTTCTTAGAGGTTTGGCGAATTGCGGGCGTGCAGCAGTACGGTAACTACGTCCTCATTGGCCCCGTCGAGTGCGGGAAAACAGCCTTCACCGACCACAGCCAATAATTACAAGAAAAATCTACAGTGTTTTGTTAAATACCTTGACACGAAATGTATTAGCGAAATACAGGTGTCCCTAAATATAAGACGTAATTGCTCTCGGACGATAATTTTCTTTACTGGTATTATCACCTTTCTTATGCAGGAGAATAGTTTTTGTAGTCTTGTGATTCCCATTCTGAAATAATTCCAATAATGGAATATGTGTTTATTATAATAAATGGAGAAGTGTATATAATATTAGCAAATGGCTCATTAAAAATATGAAAAGAAATAATCATAAATTACAAATCATTCTACTGCACATAAATCACAGATTTTAAAAAGCAAAAATTACTATAACATTCAAAATATTACAGAGCGTGCAATGTAGAAAACACGGACGCATGTTGTTGTCTAAATGCAATAAATAAAATACAAGTCTGCGGCTTTAAAAACAAAAGAAATAAAATGTTTCATAAATATTCAACGCTTGTAAGGGTACAACTATTACACTGATATGACATAGTTTTTCTAGTAAGTACATCATACAAATTCCTAACCAGGCACACACAAATATATAATTTGTGTTACACTTCAATAAATTTGGCCATGATTTAAACCTAATAAATAAAGAATGCAAACAAGCTAAACTCTACAGAGTATCGTCGAATAAAATCTGGGCCAAAAGTAAATCAATATTTTAGTGCTCAATACAATTCGAAGGAAATGGAAGATATTTTGTAGTATTATAAATGATAATACAAGGATTGCTGATTTGGTTTTGTATTAATTTTGAGCGTAAAACCACCCCGAAAATATTGAATAAATTTTTCAGTTAAGCTGCATATAAACTGAACTGGTTTGCTAGCTGTCTTGCTATCGTAAACATGACTGTGAGTCTGATTGGCCATGTTGGTGATATGCACGATTTTCAAGGCTGTCTCCCGATATTATATATGTGTTTTATTTTTATACAAAATGAAGCACGAATATGTTATATATTTCTTGTATGAGATACTAGTTGCAAAGACGTTACAGTTTGATTTTATGGGTAGTGAATCAGTGGTATAAAATAACTTCATTTATTTTTTCCCGATAACATCTTTTTGACATTAGTATAATATAATCACTCGCCAACCAGAGAACCTTATTTTTTGTAGTCATGAAAAAAAATGTTTGTATTCAATATCAGCTAATAACTTACTATTGCTTATGTCATCAAATACATTTACAGTACTGTTCAATTTGTACAAGCATGAGAAGTAAACAATAATTAGAATTTTTTTATCAGATATAAAGCATCACTGTATCAAATTAAAAAAGAGTTCTCGTCAGCCACACAATTTCTGTCTCTCAAAATTCACACATCTGAAATTTTGCGTTTCTTTGAACGACTTTCTTGTGCCTGTATAATATATTCTGGCTCACGAATCGGTTGTCCCCTGGGACGACATGGATCAGCAAGCTCTGGCAACAAGCAGTTGTTAAAAAATCGCAACAATTTTGACTCCATTTTCTCAAGCCAGAAACAATCATCTCTCACAATTCTTTCTATTGAAATGCCTTTCGTTGTCCAAACGACAAAATCACACCACTTTCTTCGTGTGATGTGTAATTGCCCTTGCACTTGATAGTAGTAATTGTGAGAGCGATTCAAGCAAAGCTCGCCGTCGACAACTCTGCAAAAGAACGTTTTCAGCTGCATTGCTGCATCTAAAGGGTTAAGTTCCCTTGCAGAGTATGGACATTTCACCTCCACCAAACCATCTTCATCAACTAAACCATCAGGAGAAGCTGCAAGAAAGCAATGCTGAAGGTCAACGAAGAGACCACATTGTTTAACAGTATGGCCTGTTTGTTCTTCGTATAAAGCGACAGCTATGCGCTCGTTTGCTAGACCATGTATTGTGGCAGCATTCTCCAATACACGACTGTACACAATCGCTTCCACTGTCACTTTACACGAAGTATTTTCCCTCATTTTACAGACACGTCCGAAAAAGGAAGCAGTGACTCGTTTTCTCCGCTCCTTCATCCACAACTGACTGCTTCCTTGATCTCGTGTCTGCACCTCCAGATCATTCCTTTCTTGCACTGTAAGCTCTATGCTTCTCATCACAGACTCAGAATTTCTAGTTCAAGACCAGAAGCTGGAGGCTGAGTTGCATGAGGACCATAGCTCTTATCACCCTGTGGTTTAAATGATTCCGATTTCCGTGGTACATGCGGATTCATATCCAACCTTCGCCTACAGTTCGCCTGCTGTTTCTGTCTTTTTGCCATTAATCGCTTCACAGTCACTCCAGGGCTGTGACCTGTGATCGCCTTCATAGTTTGTCCATGCCATTTGTAGCGAAGTTGGAAAGACAAACCAGCAGCAGTAGCCCTACGGCTGTAAGACCCCTGCTGTGAACGGTTTATCTGCTTACCGCCAGCCATCCTTGCAACTAATGACATGTACATTTCTGCTTGGTTGGTTGTGAGATCCATTACAAGTGCTTGGACTTTGCTCTCACTCGGTCAAAAGCTTGTTTGATTCCCACAATCAATTCACGAGGCAATGCGTCATAACTGCAGGGATTTGCTGTTTTACCAGCTCTCTCACACACATCTAAATTGCATAACTTATGGTCTCCAAACACATGGTTGGGCACATTTAGAAGTGTTGATTGAAGTAGCATAGCATCACCCCCACAGTTGCTGATACAACCTCTTGCACAGCGACAGAGGGCTTTGATTTTCGACTGGCTGAGATGCCGCATATGGATGCCCTTGGCTATGGCATAAAGATTCTTTTTGAGATTCTTCACGACATGGTTAGCACATTCAATCTTTTCAACATCTCTTCCGTACGAAACATTTGCAACTATGGCTGCATGCACACTTGAATCCCCATCACCAACAAACTTCTTAAATTGAAGTTTGTACTTGGCTTCACAGAACCGGAAACCTTCCACTATAATGTCTGCCTCCATTGCAGTGGAAGAATCAGTCCAGTTCCGGAAACACAGGTGAGGCGTGGGTTCCTTTTCCATCCGTTCGCTCCGAATGCATGCGGTACAATATTTGTTTCTCACACCAAGGAATAACAATTTCTTAGTGTAGAAGCCAATTATTATAGCACATCCAGACTTAGCAGAATACCTATGACCATAGGATCTTTGGCTCCAACCTCCATCCAAAATTCCTATGGTCCAAGCATATTCCTCATTTCCAACCATACAGATGCGTCCATCATCTTTCGCCATAGAGAACTCTTCCAGTGCAGCATCTTCCATTTCCTTCTGCAACATTGCCTTCCAGTGCTCTCCGATTCTGTTCTCGTGATAAGAAAAGCAACCCGGGCTCATAGGATGCATATCAATTAGTGACAATAGTTCATACAATGGTCCGTAGCCTAGACCAACCGAAATTGCGCCCCAAACAATCTTATCGTTGATATCTAAGTTGGTATCGATTTTGCATTTTCTTTTTCTTCCCACTGGAAGGCATTCCACAGGCTCAGATTTGAACTGCTGCTCTTGATTGCAGTGAGTGCACTTAAATTTAAAATTTGTCAGCAGACCGTACCTGTTGACACTTTCCAGAAAATATGTTCCTGAAGATGAAATGGGACACCTGTAAAACCAACATAATAATAATTTCTGGTAACATCTCCCAAAAACATTTGTTACCCGTTTGGCTTTCACACAATAAACAAGACAATTTTTTACTAGCATCGGCAATTTAGCTATAACTATTGCTATACATTGGTACTCAAGCTGTTAGGTTGTGATTTTATTAATTTCATACAACTGCTCTAACAGCATAATATTGCATACATCCAAACTACTGTCGTTAAAATCGAACATAAATAGCTTGCAGTGAATCCTGAAAGATCTGCCCGACTCTTTGTGATAAAAGATTATTCTATATATACGTAAATGTACGTTGAAGTGCACTGAGGTAAGGTGGTCAAGTTATCAGTACGGGTGTTACCTCGTTTCACCATACACAATAATCTTAGCAGCTCCTGAGCTCTGTCGAGTGACATGTGAACAGAATAAAATGAAAGAGATAAACTTACATGCCAGTAGGTTCGCTAATTTTTGAATATGAACAGAAGCTTCTTTATCTTTGTACTTATCAATATAATAACATGCACACCACTACAGTTTTCCCAAACTGTTGATGTGCATGTCACAATTAAATAAAAAAATAATTGTGACATGGCTCGAACAGATATACATTTTACATGCTTAAAAATTATGCTATTTTAATGTTAGTCTGAAATGTTGTTCAAGAAAAGGATACAATTTTCATTTGCATTTCACTGTGCTGCAAGAAGCCATATGGCCATGGCCACATTTATTCGCGCATTTGCCCTCTTACACATCATGGTATAGTAAAACACTATTTCGATCGTCATCGTCTTCACCTCCAAAAAATTAATAATAAAAAATTAATAAAAAATAAATTGGATATTTACGTTGAGGTATTAAAATGTTACTTACTCGTAGAACAGATAGGTACTATCGCCATATCGGCAGACACGTTGGCACGTCCAACTGTCGTAAGCCAAGCGTGCAAATGTTATGATGCTATCTTCTTATAAGTAACAAGAATATGCACAATTAGAATATTACGTTTTTAAATTATTAAAAAATATATTTATCTTGTTCCTTTTACTATGTTTCTTAAAAAATTTCTGCAACAACGTTCTTCCGAAAGAAGGTATACACCGATTTTAAAGGTGCGTGCCTACTTTTTAATTTAATTTTTTTAGTAATTAGAAAATAAAAATTGGTACTTTTCCCACTTTCATCATTGAGGCTGCGACCCAAATTTAAAGTTTCCAGCCCTTTTGACAGTGGGTTGGAATTTGTATAGGCCATTGTGTGAGCGAGTGAATTACTTTTTGCATATTCGAGCAATTCTAAATTTAGGCCCTAAGTTTAATTATAACAATTTCACGTCAGCCAGAAAGCTCAAAGGCTGGTAAAACAATAGAATTTTATTTCATATAATTCTGTATCAATTTCATCTAAGTATTACACACCCATTTAAACACAATTTCTATACATAATAATTTTACTTCAGCAAGGTCTTCGGTTTCTTGTAACAAATAAAATTACCTAAAAAAATAACTGGACATACTTAAACAAAGTTTTTAAATTGTAACATTTGCCAAAGAATTTAAATAAATCTAACTGCAAATGTAAGAACACAGTATAAAGGTCTTTAAAATTGTATTTTGGAAAATTACCTCAATGTTTATTTGCTAAAACTCCTCATTTCACTTGTTGTGTGTGCGCGCACGTGGAACTTATGTTTCTATGATCATTTATAGTTGCAAATAATGTAGCGGAAGTTAAATTGAAAAATATATAATTCTTTCTGGCCAATATTTGTTTACAAACAAAATTTTACAGACCCCAAAAGCAAAAAAAAAAAAAAAAAAAAAAAAGAATCGCCACTGCTTTGTAATTGTGTTTCTAACGAACTTGTATAACTAACGAAAATGTGTAACTGCTAGGGGTTAGTGATACAATAAATGCTTGGGTAGTGAAAAATCCATTGTTGAACGACAGCATCGAGAGATTGGCCCTTATTTTTGTATCGTTATATACATAACTAAATAATTACGGGAGGAAGTGGCCGTAGGCGGCTGGTCCGCTCGGCGCGCAGGGGGGTTCCTTTGCGCGGCTGCCAAAAGTATGAAATTAAAAGAAAAACATAATATTGTTCGTACTGCAATTCAACTTTGCATTGCTTAGTGTAAAACTATACGATAAAAATGGAACCCTGTAATTTTTTAGCATAGTAATTATTTTTTTTGTTTGTTGGGGCAAAAGTCCATCTTTCCCCGATGAAAATTTTATATGGTGTGCAATTTTTTTTCCACTATAGTGTTTAACCTCTTATCGAATAAAGGCTTACTACGTTATTAAGTAGCTCCACCACAGTTCACTCGATATATGCGTTAGCTGTGATTACATTGGCTATTTATCTCTCCTCGTCAATATGGCTCAAATATATTTTCCTTTTATTTTCAAAATTTATTAATTTAAATCGGTATTGTTACATATCTATCCTATTTACTTACTAACTAATGAAGTCAATAAGTTTGTAGAAGAATTTTCAACCTTCCAGCCGGTTAAACGTTCAGAAGGCGGTAAACAGTAGTGGAAAAAAATCTAAATAACTCAATTTTACATAAAACAATTTTTACCTGTGTCTCTCCAGAAGACGGCATTGCACCATGAAGTGACGAACGTCAACCATCATTCGACCCTCTAACATACTGAGTCCCGGATCTGTCTGTGGCAATGGAGGCTCGTAAACCACTATCAGCGGAGGAAGGTCATCATTCCTAGAAGAGTTATTCCCTTTTAAGAAACATAGCCCATACAATAATTTTTATTCATATGAGTATTATCACATGAATTCTAAATTTACCTGTCATATCACAAACAAGATATGTAAGTGTAAAGCTTACCCTTGATAGTCATCGGACAGAGTATGTGTACTGTCATCAGTGTTGCGTGATGTACACGCCGCCACTGAAGACGCCATGGTGGTTACATCTGGCACTGTGGGGACCGAACTTTCACCGCCTGGGCTCTCTGGCAAGGTTGGTGTTGCAGGACCATTACCAGCAGGCAGAGGGTTCTGTGTCAACCCCAGCTTCTTCTTTTTTCTCGCTAATGTTGCAAGCCTAAGTGAAATAATATAATTCATTAGAGTAGTTAAAGAATTTTAATTTGCCTTTGCTTTAATATTCATTAAGTTTGCTAGTTTAAGATTTATTAAAAATTTATTTAAAGGAAACTATTTAATTAAAAATAGCCTGTCCCCCCCCCCTTCTTTTTTTTGTGATTCATCTGCTGTTTGCCTAGATTTAGTCCATTAATCATTAATCTCTCTGTTGTCTATTTTCATCTGTAATATTTTTTAAAATATTTCTGAGTTAAGTGGTTTTTGTTTGTTGATTTTACTCTCGAATTGTTTAAGGTTTTTTCTGGGTGCACTTATAGCAATTTTTGCGGAAATTTTGATTTATTTACTACACATTATAGCATAAGTTTCGACCAATAGGTGGCACGGTAAAATGTCTAACATGTTTTTTATGTGATTAATTACGCATTTGTATTTAAAAATGCTTAAACTGTCTTTGGAATTTTGAATTCTATTCTGAACCACCTTTAGCATGTTACTGAATTTTACGTAACTATAAAAGATGTTGTCAATAACTTAATATGTTGCTCAGAATTCATATAGTATTACATTTGGCAAATTTTAAACCTGTAGATGCTCTTTAATAGAACTTAATTTTTTTTCATTATTTTTGCAAACAGTAGTTGTACCTTCGGAAATAAAAAGTAAATATTACAAAACTAAACTTGAAAAATATTTATCTACTGTATTAATCTTTATGCTACAAAACGAAATTTCGTTTGTGTGTGGGTACATTTTCACATTTGTAGTGTTACGTAACTGTTTACATACACGGATATCATCTTGATTATGGTTAAATATTTTTTTTATAAAATTAGTCAAGATTTAATTTAATAATGGGCCATTTCAGCGAAAAACTTGTAATGAAATGTTGGTATTCTGTAAGACAATGAGTTGAAGGATTGCTGGAATCAGAAGAAAAAAACAGTATGTGACGAAATTGTTTGTTTGTTTTTTTCGAAAGAGGAAGTATCTAAAATAAACTTAATCTCATAACGTGCCAGAGACGATTAAATGTTATGTTTTTGTGCACGTAAACTGTCAACAGAAAATAAAATTTTTCTAAATGGCCTGCTTGTTTTTAGTGCATTATATACTGTATTTTATATACGCATTTGTTATAGGAATATACTATAAACTTTGACTTAATGGAACGATGTACGACATGTAATATGATTTGTCTTGTCATTTAGGTTGTATTTCCCAGGTTAGAACGAACAGTTACAACTCAAATGGAATTTTTAAGTAAGTACTTAAGTTTAAAAATTCATAATATGTTTGTGCCGCGTAGAATGCATGAAAACCATCGATAACTATATAATAATTGCCGCGGACTAATACGTATGCACTCATTTATACAAATTTGATTTCCTAGTCTAAACTCCCCCGTATCAAATACAGTCCTGCTACGATATTTGTTTTGTTTGCATTCATTTTGTTTTAGCACACCAATGTTTTTTTTATGGCATATAAAACGTGCATTTTGTATCTAATTCTTATTCCTTACATTACTTTCTTTAGAAAATTTCAAATACGTAAGGAAAAATCATTAAAAAAAATATAGAATTTTCAACGTACCAGCGCAGCGGTGCGACTTCCTGAAAGATTTTATGTAGTTTTACGTTTCATAGTCCAAGAAACCCATAACCATCATCAGTTCTAAAGTTATATGTATATGTATGTATATATATATGTATGTATATATATATATATATATCACAATTTTATGAACACGATAACTGCCGTAATTTTTCGCACATCAATTCCAAACTGATACATAAAATCAAGTAATGGAAAATCTCGATCGAGTTCGTCAATGGACAAAATCAGTCCATAGGGGTAGAAATGGGGAAGGTTTTTTTTAACAGAAAAATCGCAACAACTTCCATAATATGATGCATATCGCATCCGTGTGAACATAAAGCTTAAAGGAAAAAATAGGAAGAACTTTTGTCTGAATAAGTTTTTGATACGACCAACCATAACTGCAAGGGGTGTAAAAATTAAAGTGTTTCGGACCAAAAAAATCGTAACTCTCTTATTATGCATACTATCGAATCCGTTATAATTCTTCAAAAACCTTGTAATTTTTTAACTAAATCTTTTGTCGGAAACAATTTTTGATTAGACGAACCATTTTTGCAGGGGTTAAACAGGAATTGACAAAAAAAAATCATTGCTCCCTTAGTAGGCACACCATCGAATATGTTCTAACTGTTTGTAAATCTTATAAACGTTATCAAAAAATTTTGTCTGAAACAATTTTAGATACACCCAATCATTGCAGAGTTATCCTTAATTTTCGCTATAGCAAAAACTAAAATATTGAATAAACACAATCTCTTTCATTGCTATATCAATTTGTTATTTAATTTGAGGTGTTGCAGTTACTAGGAAACATGTATCACATTAAAAGAATATTCATATTTTTAAATTTTTATATAACCAAGCATCACTGCAATGGGTGAAATAACAAAAAAAAAATCATTGTTTGAGTAACTACGCTATATAATATATACGTCTTAATTTTTTATAAAAATTCGAAATACTATCTCAAACCTTTATCAAATAAATAAATACTACAAAATATACGGGCGAAAGGGATTTTTAATATAATGCCATTGATTTTAACACCAACACAGTATGTACAAGAAAAGGGTAATGTAATTATTTAAAAAAAAAATTACCGCTAGTTATAAATTAATAAATTCTTTAAACTCTAAACCAATAAAACGGCTAATAATATAAATATATATAACATAAATATATACATATGAATGGACTGGAATTACTTTTCCGGGGAAAAAAAAATACAATATGTGATTACAATGTAGAACAAGTACATAAAAATACTTACTCAAGTTGGCGTCGATGGGCTTCTTTCCATTTCCTGCTGTGCTTCATTTTAAATACACGTCCACTTACTATTGCTGATACTAGTGTTGTGTTTTGACCGTTTCGAAGCGATAATATTCCCGCCTGAACTCCTGCGATATTCGAGGCATCTAGTGAGTAAACTCGGAACTAACCGGAGCTCTAGCGGCAAACTGTTGAACTCGTTCCTTTCATCAGCGGCAAGTGACAGTTAAATCACAATATTTTGTACTCAGATTATTTAAATTCTGTACGTTGTATTAAAAAAATTAAACCGAAGAATTGTTCATTGTACCTCCTTTAAGTTGTGTGCAAAGTAACAGCCGTGTACCGTTTAAATATATACCTAATATTTAGTTTTGAAAATTTCTAAATTAAAATTAAATAAGAAAGAATTTTTTGAGAAAATTTTCATCGTCATATTTACAAAATTCAAAGTTTTATTTACAATTCTACTGTTTATTAATTTTTTTATCTACTACGATATTCATGGGAGAAATAATTTTCTTGGAGGCTGCAAAACTAAGGATCTTAGCCTACTAACGGCTTTCATCTTCCTTAAGGGAATGAGTAACACAAATTTCGAAAAAATGTCCAAAATGACCAAAATACAATTATTACCTTTTTTTGAACGTGTTAGTGGACCAAAAATGCCAATGTGAAGCACATGCCAGGGGGCAACAGGAGCATCAGCGCAATACAAGCCGACTTTGGCACACTGCGGGGGCTCCGAGACTTCACAATCTCGACAAGATCGCACGTGTTTTTGAACATCAGCTCGCAATTCAGGCCATGCTAAATGCGCGCTAATTCAAAGAAAAGTTTTGTCGATGCCCAAGTTCACACCCAACAAAGTCTCATGAAAATATTTCAATACAATAGGGCGAAGGGAGGCGGGAACAACAGCCTTCTTTTGCCTACCGGATGTCCCGGTATAATACAGTACACCCTGTTCCTCAATGTAAGGCACGGCTTTACCGGCACTCAAATCCTTACGGATTTGAATGCACAATGGATCCTCCTGCTGACATTGCTGAATGCTGAGAAATGACTCGGGAAAAACTTTACAAACAGCGGCACAAATCGGCTTTGTTTCAGCCGCAGACGAAACACGAGTGGCAAACTCATCCGGGGAAAACATTCGCGAAAGCGCATCAGCCACTACATTGTCACTACCCTTAATGTGATGTAATTTAAATTTGAAGCGGGACAACCTCAACACCCAGCGCCCGAGCTTACCGAGCTGGTTCGGATGGTTAAAGAGCCAGCTGAGCGCCTGATTGTCCGTGAATAAATCAAATTCGTGACAATCAAGAAAAGTCGCAAACTTCTCGACGCCAAACAAGCATGCTAAGGCTTCCTTCTCGTATTTACCGAGACATCGTTCCCCGTCAGTGAGTGTTCTACTGACATAGGCGATTGGGCGGAACCTATCGTTTTCAATATGCCCAAGGACGGCGCCTACCGCGATGCTTGACGCATCTACCTGGAGTGCGAACCTGCGTTGAAAATCAGGAAGAACCAAGACAGGGGGAGAAGACACCAAAGCCTTAAGGCTGTCAAAGGCTTTCCGTTGAGCGTCGCCCCACTCGAAAACAACATTCTTTTTACGCAGCTTATTTAGCGGGCTACAAACCGCAGCGTAATCGGGAATGAAACGAGCGTAATATCCCATCATGCCAAGAAATCTTTGAACTCCTCGTACGTTCTTAGGAGGAGGGAAATTTACAATAGGGGAAACTTTATCGGGATCCATGATCAATTTACCTTTAGAAATGATGTAACCTAAAAATTTCACGTAATCTTTTCCCAAGTGAATTTTATCGGGATTTACCGTTAAATTAGCGGCTCTGAGGCGTTCAAACACCTGACACAAATGTTGCTTGTGCTGCTCCAGATTAGCACTGTAGACGATAATATCGTCAATGTAATTAAATACTGATTGGTATTTCAAGTCACCTAGAATGTGATCTAGCACTCGGCTCATCGCCTATCCACCAAAAGACACACCCATAGGCACTCGATTGAATTGAAATTTCCCCCAAGGGGTAGAAAATGCAGTATATTTGCGACAGTCCGGATGCAAGAGACACTGGTGGAAACTAGCATTTAAATCAATGACGGAAAATATGGCGGCATTCCCTAGATGTTGGAGGGCGCTCTCTACGGTTGGCAACTCGTAGCCGTCCTCCTTAATCTTGTCATTAAGTTCCTTATAGTTATGAACCAGCCTAAATTCACCAGCCTCCTTCTTAGGGACTAAAAAGGACGGTGAACTAAAATCAGAAACAGAGGGAGCAATAACTCCTGCATCTAAGAGACGATCGATGATATTTTTCAATTTTTGAAATTTAGGCAGTGAAATTTTATGTCCCTTTGCCCTGACGGGAGTCGTGTCCTTAAGATAAAATTTGTAGGGCATAACATCACACCTGCCTATCCGGCTGGTAATTACGTCAGAATACATATTCATGACGATAGGAGTGGAGTCCTGATGAATGAGTTTGATTTTCTTTGAAGGATGAAAACCGAATACTATTTCCTGCTTAGCGACGTCTAACAAACATCGCGTTTTCCCCAGAAAATCTAATCCTAGAATGAGCGGGTGACATAACCCGGAAACAACATTAAATCGCCAATTCCACGCGAATCCCGCGATTTTTAAGTGAAGTTCAACTTCTACGTCTGACGTAACAATCACGCCGTTGGCGACACAAATTTTTACGTCAGAGCCGGTACTAACACGGCTTAACAAATGCGGAGATTTTATGCTACATGCATCGAACAATTCAGAACTAATTAATGATCGGGTAGCACCAGAATCTATTAAGGCCGGAACAATTTCGCCAAACAGACGAACGTGTACAAAATTATTGTACAAATGGTGAGCGGCTTTCCTCAAGCGACGACCATGGCGACCACTCGCACGCCCGGTCAAGGCCCGTTTCCCGGACATTGATTTCTGTAATGCCCTGTGCGTTTACAACGGAAACATTTTCGCTGTTCGCGGTTCACGGCGGGCTGCGTGCACTCAGACACCGCTTGGCCGAATGTACAGCAGTTGGCACACCTGGGACGATTAGAGAATGGGCCGGACACATTAGCCGACTCTGTGCGTCTGCCGGCGGCCTGACTCGCCGCGGCAGAGGGATCACTAACACTAGCCGCGCACTCAACGTGTCGCGTTGCGCGCACGGCGCGAGCGGGCTCAGAACTGACATGCGAAGCGGACTGAAAAGTAGGAGATTTAATTTTAGAATTCGAAGCAAAGCTACCTGGCGTAGGCATGGAAGGAAAATCCTCCTGATACTTCTTAATAGCCAATAATCTATTCTCCACGTCTGAGCTCCACTTGCGGAGAGCAGTCAGACTGGAAGGAGGGCTTAGCATAGCGCTATACTGTAACACTAGCGGTGACACGTTGCCTACAATAGCCTGAGTTAATTCAGCCTCAGGGAGATTCAACTCCAGCACCTCGGCATAGGCCACAACGGAATTAATGAACTGTAATAAGGGCTCATCAGGCTTCTGAAACCTGAATACTAGCTCACGTTTACACGTTTCCAAAACACGTGGCGGACAGGCGAACTGTAACACAGACGTCTTGAACTGCGCGAAAGTTACATTCCGGCTTATGGCGTCAGTGAGCAGTGGCAAAAACGCCGCACCACAGAGGCTTAAGAGGGCTTTCAAAAGCTCCGCCTCACAAACTAATTTTAACCCAGCTAAGCGAGCAGCCGCAATCATAAAATCTAGAACCGCATGCGGTTCACAACAGTCTAGACGAGGGAGAAGTTTCAAATTTGCAAAGAAAACCTTTTCATTAAATCTAGAATTAGACACAGCAGGATTAGCGGGGCTGGGGACTTGCCGAGACGGTACCTCTTCTGACGATTCCCAGGCGCCTCGCACGTGCTGAACAAGCAACCCACGAAGGGTAGCCACAGTTGCGTCATCCTTGAAGGGAACAGCTTCCTCAGTTAGGACCTGGATTAGGTCGTCTCTCCGTAAAAGGTATATCCACCCGGTTGCCGGAGTCCCCATGGTGCATGAAAAAAAAGAACAAATACACGTTAAACACAATCCTCAGCAGAGTGGCGCAGTTGTAATGCCTACAGGCATAAGGACGGGGTGGGACGCCATAGCATGGCAAGGATTGTGAACGGGTATTTGTAACACAACAGCAAATTTTAACAATAATTAAATTTTAATAAAACTTAACAAAAATAAATAACAAGGTAATCATTTACGTAACAGATAAACCAAGTGCTTAACACACACAGCAAAAGAAAACGAGCCATTATCAAGGCTACAAAAAAGGTGAGAGTTTACGCCGGCGTATCGTGGTACAAAACATGCGCGGTAGAAGCATTGAAACTGCCAAATTACAAGATTGTCAAAACGCAGGGAAAACCCACTGCCTTATGCGGATTACGTGCGTTACTAAAAGTAAGTTACATTATCTTAAAATGAATAATTACATTACGTTTTACGTACGTCGACGACTCGGGGGAGAACAGATACAAACAAGTGAAGTTAAATTAAATTAATTTACATTATTTCCAAAAGTAATTTTCCAGGTGGCGATCGAAAGGGAATTTAGACAAAACATACAAAATTCAAGAAACGTTTATATTATGGCAAGGGCCACCGCCTCACTCCAACTGATATTTTCTTTCCCCCGAGGTCGCGCACGTCGTACAAAGTTAAAGTCTAACTGACTGACTACATGCTGGCTAACAACCACTCGAGCTCTAAACGAAGTCAGGCAAGCTAGTTAATACTAGGAGAATAAGACCGAATAAATTGAAGACGTCTGTTTATATAACATTTGTGACGCGCAGTGCGCATGCGCCGAACGGTGGAAGAGAGGGGAGGCGAGAAGCAAACAGGCATACACTAGGAGGGGGAAGGAAGGAGGGGACGACGAGCCGCCGCCCGCGCAGACGCGCGGTGTTTGAAAGAAGCGGCGATCCTAACGCTTCAAGTCGTCAGCCTCGCCTTCATGACACCTCACGTGCGCGGCGTTGGCCACCACGTAGATTTGACAGCGGGTCGCTAGCGCGCTTTCCCGCCCGCGGTGCGGCTGATGTAATTCCTCCCCCTGACCACCCGTCTGCCCCGCCTCTTGACACTTCCCAGCCGCGCCGGAGTTTGACTGGCGGCGCCGTTGCCACTTCTACGCAGCCAGTACAGAGTGTTCCAACATTTACTCGTGCTCGCTGCGCAAACTGTTGGGTGTTTGGACACGTGACTCAGGACTGTGATCAGGCACACGTTGACGTTAACGCACGTAGATGTTTTTCTTGTAGGGGATTGGGTCATTACCGGAGTAATTGTCCGTGAAACGGCCATTGACAAGACGGACGATAGGTCGTTTCTGTCGCTTCTATAGGAAAGCCTCTAACTCTGTTTCTCTGAATTTCTTGCCCGTGTGTATTCACGAGCGTTTCTTTTCGGCTCTTGTTGATACCAGTGCTACATGCTCGACTATTAGTGAGACATTTCTCCAGACCTTAACTGAAACATTTCCTAAATTTTCTTTTCGTGTATTTTCTGAAAACCAGATTAATATTTGTGTGGCGAATGGCGAGTGCCTTCGCGCAAATACGTTCGTGATTATTCGCTTTAAGATTAAACTTTTTTCCTTGAATTGGAAGTTTCTTGTTGTTTCTGGTCTTTCACCTAATTTTATTTTGGGTTTAGATTTTTGAGCAAGTCTCGCTGCATCCTGGATGTGGGCCAGCGTGAGCTCCGTTTTGATTTTGCCCCTTCTGTGAAAGTTCCCTTACGATCGCAGCCTAGTATTTCTGTTATCTTTGAGTGCTGCGATGCTGATAGAATTGCTCACAGGCAGGCTATTTCCGACCTAGTTCACGCCTTTTCCGATGTTATCACCTCTAAATTAGGACGTTGTGACATTTGACCCTATAAATTCTATTTAAAGTATGAAGTTCCTGTCCATGCTAAATATCTCAAGGTTTCTCCCCCTAAACTTCAGGCCATGCGCGACATCGTGGATAAGCTCTTAGCCGCTGGTGTAATTTCACCTTCTACATCTGATTTTTGCACTCCTACCTTTTTAGTGCATAAAAAATACGGTGCGAGCTGGCGCATGGTGCACAATTACATTCCTTTGAACCATAAAATTGCTAAAGACGATGTTTATCCGCTCCCTGCTGTCGTCTGCCCTTCAGCATCTAGGTAAGGGTAGTTATTTTTCGGTTATTGATTTGAATCAAAGTTTTCACCAGTGCCTGCTTGATCCTAGTTGCCGCAAGTATACAGCATTTTCAACTCCTTTTGGCCATGGGTGTTTGTTTTGGCAGTGAGGCTATGAGCCGGATCCTGGATCATGTTCTATCTGATCTTAAGTATGATTATGTGTTTAATTATGTCGATGACATCATTGTTGACGGTAACACCTTTGAGGATCACATTACTCAGCTGACTGAAGTCCTTTCTCATTTACGAGGGGCCAATCTCACTGTTAACCCGAAGAAGGTTACATTAGGAAAAACATCTGTTAAATTTTTAGGTTATGTTATAGGTACCCTCCTAATGGATCCTGACAAATTCGCCCCTATCATCCAGTTTCCTAGGCCTGTAAATTTTAAGGGAGTTCAGCGTTTCTTAGGTATGTTAGGTTATTTTTCCAGATTCATTAATAAATTTGCTTTCTTATCTGCTCCCTTAAATATCTTACGTAAGAAGGATTCAGTTTTTGAGTAGGGCCACGAACAAGAGAAATCTTTTTAGGGGCTGAAGTCTTGTATGGCTTCACCCCCAGTGCTCATTCTACCCGATTTTAGTAAACGGTTTGCCGTTCAGGTTGATGCCTCGCACAATGCGCTTGGAGCATTGGACAATGGCGCTTTGGACACTTTGAGGAAGGCCAGATTAGGCCCATTGCCTATGCTAGTCGCTCGCTATCAGAGTCTGAGCAGCGATTAGGTGTCTATGAGAAGGATGCCTTGGCTTGCCTGTTCGGCCTAGAAAAATTTGAAAGTTATCTTGATGCTCGGGATTTTGATTTATTTACCGACAACCGAGCCCTTAGTTGGCTGTTTATTCATCCTCATCATCTGGGTAAGCTGGATCGCTGGATTTTGAGGTTATCACGATTTCAGTTTTTCATCCATCACATTCCAGATAAAGATAATGTTATAGCTGACTCTCTCTCTCGCATGTTTTGCACCGATGAATTCGAGCCTTCGGAACCCCGCTCTTCTGACGCTACTAAATTTATTACTGCTTTTAATTTTTTCCCTGAATCCTATTTTAATATTAAGGAATGTCAGAATCAGGACCCCCTCTGCCAGCAGGTACTTAGAGATCTTCATGATAAGAAGGCTGTTCCCTATGTTGAGGAGAGTGGTATGTTGTATTTTACAGGAACTTCTGGCAGAGCCCGAAAGGCTGTTGCTCCAGCTGTCTTGAGGCCTATGGTGTTAACCTATTTTCATGCATCTCACCTAGGTGGTCATCTAGGAACAGATAAAACCTTTCGCAGAATTTCAGCGCACCTGTTTTGGCCCGAGCTTCATGCTGATGTTCGGAGCTTTGTTCGATCTTGTCTCGACTGCCAGATTTCTAAGTCGCCGCATAATTCTAAGGTGGGTTTGTATGCTGCTGATCCTCCTGTAGCGCCCTGGCATGTCTTACATATAGATATTTTTGGTCCTCTGACACGTTCTAAGAAGGGTATGTTTGCTTGTTGTTTTGGATATTTTCACAAAATTTGTTATTTTATTACCTCTTAGAAACATGAAGGCTGCCTCTATCGTTAAGGCGCTTAAGGAACAGGTTTTCAAGTTGTTTCGTCCTCCATGTACGATTGTTTCTGACAATGCCCCGTATTTTCAGTCTACTATCTATAAGAATTTTATTTTTGAATGGGCTGTTAAACCTATTTATAGTTCAGCTTATTTTCCGCAGGGCAACATGGTAGAGCGGCAAAATAAGGTTCTTAAAAGCATCCTGATTTCCTTCTACTGGTCTAATCAGACTCTTTGGGATTCATATCTGGAGTATATTAATGTCTGACTTAATTCGGCTCTTCATTCATCTACTGGTTTTCCACCCTCAATCCCGTTCCTAGGCAGTGAGCTTACCATTCCCTTACTGAACCAGTAGGGCTTGCCATCCCTCGACACCAGCCTGAACGCCCAGGCATTGGAACGTGTACTCGACACGGTTTTCTGTAACATTCATAAGGCCCGTAAGGCCGTCTCTGACAATTATAACAAGGCTAGAGCACCTCATGGTTATAAGATTGGGGATTTAGTCCTTTGCAGAGCATTTAAATTGCCTAAGTTGTCTGATCAACTGAATGTGAAGTTACTTCCTCATTATGAGGGACCTTATTGTATCGACAAGTTTTTGGTTGCCAATACCCTTTTGTTAAAGTGCTGTAGGCGCAAATTTAAATTTCGAAAGGCTCACGTAACCCAGGTGAAACCTTTCGTTAAATAGTTTTTTATGGGTTTGTTGTAAGTTGTTTGCAATATTATATCCAGTTACAGTGTTATATCTTTGTTGTTGTACCTTTTATTATGAGATTAGCCTATTGGCCTGTTGTTAAGTGTTTGTGTTCCTAGGAAATTGTGTTTGAAATTTGTATCAGCAGTTTGTATTTGTTGGATTTGTTCGTGGTGTTGCGGCTCTTTTTTTTTTAGTTTGGTGCGCCATCCTTTTTCCCTGTTACCTTTGCTTGCTATGCCCGACTTCCGCCAGCGATCTTCATCTTCACCTTACCGAGAGACGTCTCCGTGGGATCTTCCGTTCGTCGCCTCCTCCCTACTGGTGGTACCTGCCTATGAGAGCTCATCCTGCTACTGCCCATCGTTTTACCATGAACTTGCCTGGCGGCTCCCTCGTCGTGTGGAGGCTCGACGCTGTCTCGCCGCATCTTGATCTTAGAGAGTGACCGTGTTGATTCCGGCTGAGTGCTTCCCGCACCGCCGTGAGTCCATGGCTGCCCCTGGCCCTTCCTTGACGGGTCATGGACATCGTAGCTGACCACTTCGTCAGTCTGCTAAGGCTCTGTGGCTTGGTACTCCCTGCTGGAGTCCCCTTCCATGCCTGGGTGGTTGCGACTCGCAGGACTGCTCTTCTCCGAGCCCTTGTTTTGGGCTGAACATCAACTTCATATCTGGACTTCTTACTCCGTACTCCGTATCAGCCACTGGCTGCCGTCTACCGCTATTCCGAAGACCTACGTAGCATGTGCCTACGTCCGAGGCCATCTCATTGATCGCCACGGCGATCCTGAAGCTTGCTGTTTGATGCTGTCTCCAGTCTCCGATTTCAACATCATGAACTTTCTTCATCGTGTGGATCTTCTGGCTCTCCAGGCAGGGACACTATAGGGAGGGGGGTTCAAGCAGTGCGGCCACTGTTTAGCATTCCTTCCCCTCCTTACCCCTCCCCTCTTCGCCTTTCCCCTTCCTCTCCAACCTCCCCTTCCTACCCCATCTCTTTCTCCCTTCCCCGCCGCACCACCAGCGCACTCTGACGTGTATTGTTCCCGGCCTATATAACCTCGGCACCCAGGCTATTTGCCGCAGTCTATCGGTCGTTTGACTCAAAGGCTGTCACTTGGGGCTGGCGTCGCGTTGGTATGTACTCGGCTGTGAAACTTAACTTCTGTAATTTTCTGTAATTAGTATGTTTCCTTATTCTTGCTTGCGCATTGTGGCCGCGCTTTCATCTTTGCTTGTTTGGCATGAGTCGTAATGTTTGTAAGCCATCTTGGACCCTTCAGGTCATTGCTTGATTTAGTTCTTTGCCTTAGTTTCCTTTGCTCATGCCGAGTACTACCTGTAGCTTATGTAATATTGTTTTTCTGCGGTTGCATATGGGCACGCCACGATGGCTTTGGACACTTCTTGTCAAGCCGCGTCGTAACGGTAATGGTAATTGTAATTTATTTCTTTCTTGTTGTTGCTTTTAGCCTAGCGGCCCATATGATTTGTACTACGTCAAACGCGTCGTCAGTTGGCTTCATTTATCTCAACATTATTTTAACTGTATTTGTATGAATGATTCCCGCGGGTTGTATTGCTATTCCTCAGAAACGACTTATATTATATGCATTGTATGCATGTTTTGTCTCGATATTTTTTATAAATAAATTGCCTTGTTATTTCGTATTTTGACTTTATTTCTTGCAGCACCAGCATACCACAGTCGTGGGTCTTATTGGAAAGACCCCTTGTTGTTTGTGTTGATTTTCAGTTGTCGCGGCTACAGGTGTTTACTTTCACTGAATGCGAGGGCAGAGGGCAGGTTCAATGCAGTACGACACTCTTTGTCGCTACGTTAGGTAGCCTAACTATTTATTATTGTAATTAAGTATAAATTAACTTCAAGTTACATTGTAATTCGCGAGGAGTATTTTCATTGGCCGGACGAGTCGGCCAACCACAGCGCAGCTACGGGGGCCTGTGAGCCAGGATTGAAACCAGCATTTTATATTTCCGATGCAAATCCAGATCTTTGTCGCCAAGGGAGGAAACAAACGGATTTTCACTTAATTTACATTTATCATAGAATTTCTGAGTAGTCCTATCATAATAATCCTTTCATAATTCGAGTTTTAGCTCCCTATGCATGGCCCTGACGGAATAATACACAGGTGATTCAGTCGCGATACGAATGCTCTTGATCTGTATTCTCTGTAGCTTTTTCAGATGGGATTCTGCTGAAGTTGCCCACACTGGTGCCGCATAGGTAATAATGGGTTTAATTAGTGCGTTATATATGGTTAATCCATTTTTAACTGAGCTACCTCGTCATTGACTCATGACTGAATAGAGTGTCATTAATTTCGTGAATGCCGCCTTTCTTTTTGCTTCTATATGATCGCGCTATAGTAATTTACGATCCATATGTACGCCTAAATATTTAACTACGTTTTTGTGCGGATTTCTGCATTGAATAGCGTTAATTGCGGCCTATTTTCTAGTGGCGGGAGATGTTTCCGCGTAAAAACAATGGCTTCGGACTTTGTAGTATTAACTTTAATTCGCCATTTCGTGCACCAATTTTCTAGTGAGTTTAATGCAGTTTGAAGCCTTTCTGTTGCAAGATTTAAGTTGCGTGATCTACTAAACAATACTGTATCGTCGGCGTATAGGCCAAACTGTACTAGGCGATGTTCAGGTTTAGGCATGTCGTGTATGTAAATGTTTAATAAAACGGGTCCCAGTATGCTACCTTGCGGAATGCCTGCTCTGATTCATTTCTCGTCTGACAGTGCCCCCTCTGTCGTGACTCTGAACGAGCGATTGGCTAAATACGAGGCTAATAATTTTATATATCAGTCGGGGAAATCAGCTTGGTATAGTTTATAGATTAAGCCTGCGTGGAAGACTCTATCAAAAGCTTTCTCTACATCTAGAAACGTTGCTACATTATAACTGTTCCATGTAAACGCTGTTACTATTTCTTCCGTCATGCGTACTAGTTGTTGCGTAGTGGAATGCGCGCTGCGAAATCCGAATTGTTCATTCGGCAATATGTTGCGTTCTTTAATATGAGTATTGAGTCGTTGCAAAATTATGTACTCAGCTACCTTTGACATTATACTTAGTAAGCTAATTGACCGATAGTTTTGTGGCATTGTTTATCTTTACCAGGTCCAAGCTTATGAAATACAATTACGTTGGCCTGTTTCCATTGTGAAGGGAAATATTGCAATTTAAACATGGCATTTATTAATTCAGCTAAGTACTCTAGAATTTCATCAGGCAGTTTCTTAAGGACAACTGCCTGTATGCCATCTATCCCCAGAGCTTTACGCGGTTTCATACGTTTAATAGCCTGCTTAACATCTGCGATTGAGTTAGGTAAGGCTCTGAAGTTATTTAGTTTTATTCTTAATTCCCTTGTTATGGTAAGAAATACCTACCTAACGAGAATTCCCTAAAAGGCAGGACAACAGCAATACACGGGAGTCTAAAAGGTTGCATAACTCCTAGGCCCCAGGATTCACAGGCAGAGGCGACCCGAGGCTCACAGGCGACCGAGCCATTAGCAACAACGCAGTGAGCGTTGATTGGCTCTAGATGATGTCACTTCGGGTCTGTGTTGATTGACTCTTGATTACGTCACTTCGGGGTTGTGCTGATTGGCTCTTGATGATGTTACTCGGGGCTCGCCGGGTATAAATACGGGTTTGTTAGCAAGCAGCAAGCAGAAGGTGCCTTGCTACTAGCCAGAGGTTTCGGCTTACAGCACCGCTCCGAAGAAGACTACAAATCGTCACGCTGCCGCCATCGCCCACGACGCCCGAAACTTCGCTGCAACACGACGACGCGGCCGACTTAGTAAAATCCGCACCCGGGGCAGAAGGGATCGCTGCTCCGCCAAGAGAGAGAGTCACTCTGCATCCAGAGGTCCCACCCGGACTCTGCCTGCGGCGGCCGCGCCGTCACCTCCGGAGTCTATTACCTCCGTCCGAAGCCGAGGTGGGACTTAGCCGAATTCCAACAAGGCCGTAAGTGGAATGTTAACTTTTTCACTCTGGATCGGGACTTAGCTGCAGACGACATACCACGAAGAAACGGACTTAGCCTCAGACACCACGACAAAAAAAAACTCGCCACCAATACTCGCCAGGAGCGAGTAGGAACTCGCTCAGCGAGTAATTTGAGGAAAGCTGTTAATCGAATTTGACGTCCTCAGGGGTGGGCGAATACCCCCTGAAGGTAAATAGTGAGGGGAGCAGACTTTCGATTAGGGACACTCGCTCAGCGAGTGGCGAAGGAGCGAGTAGGTGCAACGAGAGGGAGGTCAGCATCTACGTCATCCGCATACAGCGACGAGGGTTTATAGGCAGCGTTGGCGAACTTACCCGGCATTGACTTTGTACATAGAGTAGTTAACTATTAGAGACCGGACTCAGACGCCGGAAAGCCGGAACTAGGAATAAAGACTACGAGTTGGCCGCACCTCAATAGAGTGTAGGCGAAAATACCACTAGGGGTCTGATTTAAATGTTTGTTATATAAATAGAGGGCGAACCCAAACTCGTGGCGTAGGTTAATAGTGTAAGTCTAAGTCAAGTATATATTCTGAATTGTGCGTAAGATAAAGTTCTTGTAATTTTATAAGTCTAAGTCCAGTTAATGATTTGAATTGTGTAAAGTTAATTTAATTTTGCAACATAGTTTTTGGAAGTATCAGTAAAATAATTCAAAGAATATTTTAATACAAAAGTTACATTGTTTGTTCCCATTGCTATCATAATCTCTAAATGTATCTGTTAGGGTTATTATTCTTTCTGTGTTGGTACTCGTTGCATGGAATTAAAAGTGTGTAATTTGTGTTCACAGACACTGTCAGCCATGTTAACCGACTTCTGCTACTGAAGCAAACGGCGATGTATAAATATTGTAATGCCCCTCGTGCCCTAAAATTATATTATTTTAAATTAATAAAAAAAACCTTGGAAACTACTGGGCAAAATATTAAGAAAATTAAAGTTAATTACCAGAGGGGGCACGAGGCGGTGAACGAGACAAAATTTACACTCCCTGCACACTAGTAACTTGGGGAGTTCGTGGATCGTTATATAGAAGAAGGTATAGGATAAATAAATACACTACATAAATAATTTGGTCTATAGGTTTATCTGGTTTATTATGAAGAAGTTTTGTTTTAGCATTATTCTGATATCACAATCAAGATCTTAGCATGAACCAAAAAATATGGGGGGCGTCCCGAGATTATTTAAAACAACATATATTCAACTTTAACAATGAACGATTACATAAACAAAAAATTAAAAATTTAAAGTATCACACAAAAATTTTATTTGTCCAATGATTACATAGATAATTAGTTTCCCTGATTCTACATGTTCTTGAGGATTAAGTTCTTAAATCACTGCTCGCTGGTAGGCTACTCATTCTTTTAATGTAGTTCGTAGATAGAAAGGGGTAGATGTTTATTGTACATTATCGACCGGGTCTTCACGGTAAGACGTCGGGTCGGGAAAGATCTCTTCTAACGTGACTCGGAGTTCGAGGTCCAGGACCACGAGCTGGGAGCAATTTGTCTCCCCAGCACTCGACCCTGTCTAAAACACAAGTCAAATTCAAAACGAATTAGACCTGTTTCCAGACAGTCAAACACAGTCGGCGCGAAAGGCCAACAAACGGGAATTTAGGGAGGAGAAAAAAAAGCCGGATTACTCACCAAACAGGGTGTACATTCCGGGCTCACGAGAAGTCTCGCGCCGACATTAGGATGGCGCGCACCGAGATACCGCGGATGACACAGAAGAAACCAAATTTTTAGTAGAATAAAATAAAAAAAAATATTAAAATTAAACTAAACATGACTTTTTCTAATGGCTACTCCTGACTGGCTACTGTACAAATGGGATTACATCCCTCAAGACTGTTGACTACATTCCTAATAGAAAGCGTTTCCATCGTAGCCGCGACAAGAGACAGAGAGAAGTTTCGCCCGAACTGCTGTGCGGTTAGTAGCCAATGTCAGAGTCCCCTCATGGAGGACCACGCTCCTAATTAAATCGGGCGGTCGGCTCTAGGAAAAAAGAGGGGGAAGGTTCGGCTCAGGGCCGAAAACATGCGGAGGTGCCCAAGTGGTTGTGACAACAACACGACATGCGCGCTCTCAACCGGCGGTAACAGGAAGCTACAAATAATCGACTTCTACAGGCCGCGAGAAGGAAGCATAGGGCCTTATGGCGCCACGGCGCTGCTTTCTAGCAGCGTAAAGGGGAACTAACTGAGGCGGTGAGCTGACTTGCCACCAGGTGTCATGAGCGTGTGCTCTACACGCTGGCGACCAGGCCCGAAGTTGCTTTTTCTGCCGCTAGATGTCGTGGAGGTCTCTGTAGGACCCGGGGGAATGTCCTTGAAGCAGGCCATCGTCTTGGCTAAGTTCACATCAAGTCACTGCTCCTAGCATAATTTCTCAGAACTAAGGTGTGGGAGGAGAGGGGAGGGTGGACAGAAAAACGCCACTAAGCTGGGAACGGAAGTCCACTGGAGACCCGTTCGTGACGAGACTCGCTATTCTCAGCAGGCCTCTAAGAAGTAGCAGCTTGCAGCCCACAAGCTGCTCTATGCAATTTTGGTCAAGCAGGGAATTAATATTACAAACCCGGTACGTGATTGCAGGCGAGAGAAATTTCAACCGGGCTGCCCACGTCCACATTAGAACTAGCAAAATATCAGATAGGCCCCTGAGAAGGTGCTTCAGTCCACTGGCACAAAGTTTAAACACAAGGCGTACACCGGCCTAACAAAGAGTAAATCACCCCCTTAACAACCAGATAAATTGAAACAAATAAAATTTCCAAAATTACTTTAAAATTATAATAACAAATTTAAAAAGGTGTCGAAATTCCTAATTTCCGGCACAATATCAAGTTTGCATGTTTCTCGTGTGTTATGTTATAACCAATAAAAGCATCTTGTACACAAAACTGTTAGTTTTTTTCGCAAGATAAAAATCCACCCTATCTCCCTTGGCAACTATTTTCGAGTTGCTGCAGGAGATAACACCTTATATATCATTGCATTAAATATTGGGTCGCAGGGCTCGATATTAGGTTTAAATGCTTCTTCTAATGCAGTGGTTCCCAACCTTTTTTTGATCAGGGACCACTTTAATTTCATTATTATTAGCAGGGACCACAAGATTAAAAAATAATCTGTATCAATCTAAAAATAAACTTTGAGCCTAATCGTTCAATATTTAATCGAAACGTTTAACATAAGCAATCTAAAAAACCAAAATAAACATTAATTAACAGTGTTATGATTGAAAACATATATTTTTAGTACACATTTCAGTTTGCATCAATGATATTTTTGAGCTTGCATCTTCTCTACAGATCTTGAATTCTTGGGGTAATATTTTTGCTCAAAGCTACACGCATATCATCACTTACTTTCAGTCGATTCCTGGATTTGTTTTTAATGATCAGTAATGCAGAAAATTTTTGTTCGCATAAATAAGTTGTTGAGAAAAGCATAAGATAGCGCAAAGCGATTTCTCGAATTTTAGTATATGAAATTGCTTTCTTACACCAAAACGTCTCCAAAAAATCAGATTCAAAAGCGTCCTTACAGTTCCTGTCATTTTGTAATTCAATAAGTTCTTCTTGGATTTCTTCTGCAACTTCTCTAGCGTTAGTGCCAAAAGGGTTGCGTATCTGTTTTTGGGACCACATTAGCTTTTGTATTGTTATATTCTGGGAAGTAACAGTTGAATTCATCAACCAACATTTGCAAATGACATTTGCTGTTTTTTTTTGTATGCTTTCCCTAAACATGGCATACTTGTCGTCAAGGAGTGCCTTCAATGTTGCAAACGCACTATAATTGCCCTCGCCAACTTGACTAATCCATAACTTTAGTTATCAAATAAAAGCACGAAGTTTATCTTCAAAATTAAAAATATTTTAAACGCTTTCTAATAGTCTGTTTCCTGAACCTTGCATTTGCAAGTTCAACTAATTTATTTTATTTTAAAGTTCTCGTGAAAAAGTTATATTATTTTTAATGGATTGGCGTGTGAATAGGGCATGGTTATCAAAGTAATATTCTTGGCACTAAGAATTTCGTGGGAAAATATAATCACTACAACTATTACAAAAATTATTTTCAACCCACAATAAACAACAATAAAGAATAACTGGCAATTTATAATATCCACGAAACTGCTTAAGTATTATTTTTTGATAAAGCAAATTAATAACTTGTTTGTCAGAAATATATATTTTTTGTAAATATTTGTAAAATAAATGTTTATAAGCAGGAACACATACATATGTAGAAAATAATTAACAATTATAATTTACGAAAGAATCAAAAGATAACTTTTTTAAAAATAAAAGTTGAATTTCTCACAACGGAAAGTTAAATTTAAAACGAAGAAATGCGCACAAATGCAGTACCAATCTGTTTCACATGCTGTTCGAAAACAGCATGAAAACCCTGCTCTCTATCAGGGAAGGAAGACAGAAGCGTGACAGCTCTGATCTCTATTTTGAGAAAAAGGTACTCAATAGTAGGGCGAGTCAAACCGACAACGGTAGAGTGCGCTGCAAGTGGTGATTTATCCGACTTTGGCATTAAAAGAGTTAACGGTGTTTTTATTTCGTCATGAAAAACCTAAAACAGCATAATTTTATGATAGCATAATTTAAAAACTTTTATGGCTGGCTCCACTTTTTAATTTGGGAGGCCAGTGTTCTTTTACTATTTTAATTTTTAATTTCATATCGCTTTATTTTATACATAACATGTTTAGTCAGTTGCTTGCCCTTCCCCCGGTCGCCTGCGCGCCGCGCTCGCTTTTGTTCACCGACGCGCGTTCATTAAAAGTTTGAAATCTTTCACAGACCATATTTTAGCTCTCGCGGACCACTGATGGTCCGCGGACCACTGGTTGGGAACCACTGTTCTAATGTGTCCGCGAATGCCTGTGCTTTATCAATCGGTGTATAAGCGACTCCAGTGTGGGTTTGTAATGGAGGAATTTTATCCGTCTTTTGGAGGAACCGCGCTTTGTCATACTCCAGGCGCTACCATCTTGCACCTGGATCTGGGAGACTTTCGCCTCCCATTGGCTGTCCCTCCACAGAGTTATCTCATCGGAAATTATTCTTTGTAATTCATTAATATGCGCTTTAATGTCACGCTGTCTACGCCTAGTATGTTCGCGCCTCAGTCTACTTTTCTGTGATATTAAGTCCCTTCCTTATGTATGCCGGCAGCTCTCCCTGCTTAAACTTAACCTCCTTTTCTGGGATGCACCAGTTTATTGCAGTTTGTATATTTACTGTGAGTTCTGTTACTGCGTTTTCAATACTTTCTTTAGTTTCTAGGTTGGCAGCATCGGCTGCGGGCACGCTATCTAATAGATGCATCTGAAAGCCTCGCCAGTCAGCTTTTTTATAGTCTTTGATTTTTCTCGGCGGATTGGTGTCAGTGTCCGCGTCATCGAATATTAAGTGTACTGGGAAGTTGTCAGACGACATTTCATGGACGACTCTGAGTTCGAATCCCGTTTGGACACTCTTATTTAAAACAATATCTAGTATGTCGGGGATTTGCCTTAGTGCTTCGCTATCGTGCGTGGGCTCTGAGGGAGCATAAACTTGATAATTTTTATTAGACTCATGCCGTTGCAGCAGGAAGCCATTGGCTGTGTTGCTCCGAGAGTTCCAATCTCTATGCTTGGCATTAATATCACCAACTGCTAAAAATGCAGGAGCTGAGCCATATAATATGTCCAGCTCATTCAAAGTGAGAGACCTACCCGGCCGTGCATACATGGAAATAAGTACTATGTGTTGGTTGTTGATTTTAATATTTATTGCAACAGTTTCTAATTTATTAAATGCAGGTAAATAAAATTATGTGTGCCTAATGCTTCTGTGGACCACTAAGGCCACCCCTCCGCTTCTGGTGTCACGGTCGCGCCTGTAAACATTATAGTTTAATATCGTTATTCTATCTGTTGGTATTAGGTGAGTCTCATTGATGGCCGCGATTTTAATATTATATTTTAGTAAATGATCTGTAAACTCGATTATTTTGTTTCTAATTCCTCGTGCATTCCAGTAGAGTATGGTACCTGAACTACTGTCTACGGGATTAGTGTTCGTGACAGGATCTAAATTAGGGGTGTGCGGCATTGAAGCTGGCCGCTAGTGTCTGCACGAAGCCCATGGTGGCTTGTATCTTTTCCTCAAGGGACATGGCCGCGTCGCACCAGATGGCCATGAGTTGGCACATCGGCTCAAGGGCCTGGGACAGGTTTGGGTACTCAATAAATGTTTTTGACTGGCCCACGACCTTTATAAATGCCTTAGGGTCGGGACCTGGCTTACGGGTGGAGCTGGGCTGCAGCGGAGCAGTTGGCAACACTGCAGGCGCTGACTCGATCTGCATTCCAGTGTCCTCGTGCTCGTGATTCCCCCGGGGTGCCACTGGGATTGGCTTCGTGCGTGGTGCGATGGGGTGGGGGGGGGGGGGGGGTCGGGGTGCTGCGGGGCTGGCTGTACCTGCCTTGGAGCAGGCTGTTCCTCTGGGGCCCTCTTCCTCTTTCCATTTTTATGTCCCGAATGGTGTTTTGTCGGGGCTCTCTGGGGCTGTGGCTGCCCTCTGGGCCTCCAAGAGTTAGCCACAACAGGGTATTCCAACTCGTACCTGTCGTCCAACACCGCGTAATGGTTGGGGCTCTGCCACTGATCAGGGCAGCTGGGGCCGCGCCATACCTGTCTGGGGGGCTGGGGCTGATAGCTGTACGAGCCAGCTTGTGATTGAAAGTGTGTTTGCGCCGCAGATGCAGCCCGCTTGTTTTCGCGAATTGCATGCTTTGACTGCAGCTCCCTTTCCTTGCGTTAGTGCTGCGGAAGATAGCGCCAGTTTTACGCTTGTAAGCCTGACACCCTCTGTAGTTGGCGCAGTGCGGGCCCTTGCAGCTCGCGCACTTTGCCTTGTTCCTGTCCCCTCCCTCGGGGAAATTCTCTGTTTTATGGCCCTTGCTGCACCAGCGGCACACAGGGGATGCTCTGCAGCCTTTCGTGGGATGCTCAAAACGCTGGCAGTTGCCACACTGCATGGGACCTTTCGGGTGGCAGTAGTCCTCGACACGAATGCTGAGGTTACAGAATGTTTTTATGGCATAAACCCTATCTGAGTTTACGGCCTTAGGGAGCTCGACCACAAATTTATTTATTGGCCGCCTGGTTTTCCTGTTGTATAGGAACCAGAAGTTCTGTACGGGCAGGCCCATTTTTATGAACTCTGCCTGGATAAAATCGTTATCAATGCTGCTGTGCACCCGACAAACGACAAAAGACTAATTTATTAGGGATCTCGTCTGGCTGCAGTAGTACAGAGTGCTGCACACCTGCCTGCTCTAATGCCTGTGCTGCACGATGGTAGTCCTTTATCGTGGCAGTGTGGATCATTAATTGGTCGTGGCCTCGACTTACGCACGTCCATGTCATATGGATAGCTGCGTCCAGTGCAGCTTTGATGACCAGGTAGCTGTGGCCTTGGTCTACAAATATAAACAAGTGTTTTACCTGTTCTTTCTTTGCCTGAAGGGCAGGATTCTGTGGTGCAGGGATCATGCCTGTATTTGCACTCGCAGTCGGCTGGCTGGCTGAGGCACCACCCTGTCGCCGCAGTTGTTTACGCGCACGCTCAGCACGCTGGCGCGCGATGGCGGGGTTGTTGAGGTGGGGACGCAGCCTTATGATTCAAATTACATAAACACCTCGTCCGGAGGCCTACGGGGGACCGACTAATCACGGGCCTAGGAGCGCGCTGATTGGCCAGGCCACCGAGGGTCGCCAAACAAAACTATTTTTCCGTCTGTCCCCAGGGAAACTTCGCACCAGGCAGCGGTGCAGGGAGGACAGCCACTCTAAGGCCTAGCCACACTCATCAGCGAGTGTTGGACAGTCATCGTAGTTTTTGGGTACCAGGCGACCTGCGAGTCAGATAGCCCGCGAATCGCGACAGGGAAATGGCGGATGCACAGGGTAAGGGACACGCGACACACACACCAATGGAGGCACAAGGTGCAAAACTTAAACGTAACCGAGCGGACGACGACGAACACGACTACAAGCAGGCCGGAGGAAAGCGAGCTCCGCGATGCAGCTCACTCGACAGGGGGAGGGGGAGCAGGAAAGTCTCGCTCAACAACAATGAAAGCGTGCACTACGACAAGAGCGCAGACAGCACAGTCACAGCCATGGTCAGTACGGCAAACAGATACGCCCCCCTGGCAAACCCACAGCCGGAAAACACAACACCATCACAAACAACTTCACAACACTGCGCAACTCCGATTAGGTGTAAAGGCGTGCCTATTATGGTCAGAGAGACACACAAATTAAAAGAAATCGCGACGTTTCTGAACCTGCACAGAGTCCCGTTCAAAAACACCATCACGCGCAGGTGGGAGCTCCAGCTCAGTTATGAAAACAGGGAAGGGTATGCAAAAGCCCTAAATTTCCTGAAAGACAGCAACATCCACCATCACACTTTCGCACATCCAGAGGAGCGAAACACCAAAGTGTTAATTAAGGGTTTGTACCCCGCAGTAGAGGAAGCCGAGATCAAACAAGAATTAGCATATAAGGGGTTCACAATAATAGATGTGCGAACTTTTGAAATTAGCCGGCCCGATGCCACAGGAACACCGAAACGAATCCGATCCGGGACTTTCTGCGTGACACTCGCGGCCCCCGCGGAGAACATCACGTCGCTCAAAACTCTGTACTATACCTCTGTAGTGGTGCAGAAATATAAATCCCTCCCTCAAGACATCGCACAATGCAAACGCTGTGGTGAATTCGACCACACACAGGCCCGCTGCAATAACCCACCAAAATGCGTTAGGTGCGGAGAGAAACACACGAGGGAGGACTGCAAGAGGGACGACCGTGCAGACAAGTTCTGCTCTAACTGCAACACTCAAGGCCACACCGCAGCATGGAAGCAATGCCCCGTGTTCCTGAAACTCGTGGCAAGCAGGGAACAGAGACAATCCAGCACACCGCAGACACCCAGACAGGCGGCACCCACTCTCAGTCAGGCGGATTTCCCCCCTCCCGCCCCGCGCACGTGCAACCACGTGCACAAACAACAAACAAGCCACAGCAGCGCCCGCAGACAACAACCGAGCTCGCGCACACCAGGAAGACTTTCTCGGAAACACTGGCTGGGCCCGCACCAAACACACACACCCCAGCACAAAACAGAATTGAAGGTAACACCTTTAATGGCATGTTCGAACTGGCGGAAATCCTTAAACTCTGCAACTTTACACAGCTCCTCGCACAACTCAAACCACACTTCGACAAAATCCGAGCTGCGACATCCCTACAAGAAAAACAGTTTATATTATTGTCTGCACTCATGAATCTCGCTACACCTTAAAATGGCACAGAATCCGGGGAAGTCTTAACAGGTTTTAATATTTAATGAAAACTGCCTCCTGAATAAAATCTACGAACTGGAACAGTTACTTTTTGTCTACGGAATCGATGTCACTTTCATTTCTGAAACTTTTCTAAAACTACACATGCGAGCTTACATATGCGGCTACACAATATACAGAACAGACCGCCCCGCACTCTGCGGTGGCGGTACAGCCATACTAATTAAACACGGAATTCACCACCGCCCGATAACTATATACGAACTACAACACATTGAGGTCACAAGCATAAACGTCCGTAATAATAATTCACATGTTTGCATGTCTGCAGTATACAAGACACCACAAGACTCACTTACACCACAGGACTTCAATAAACTTAAGGAAGTTGAGAATCAATTCTTTATAGCAGGGGATTTAAACAGCAAACACACTGACTGGGGCTGCATTCAAACGCAAACAGGAACATTCTACACGGCCACGCGGTAACCGGAAACAACGTCATTCTTTCGCCTGACTCCCCGACAATTTATCCAACAAATGGCGGCACTCTAGAAATGTTAGACATAGCCTTAACAAACATACTAAACGCTCAGATAAGCACATAATCTCTGGACGAACTAAACTCCAATCACTTACCGGTGCTAGCACAAATAACATTCAATGCTACCTCCAAAATACAGCTCTTTAATAATAACCTAATCACAGATTGGGACTGGTTTAAGGAAGAACTCATAGACAACCTAAACCACACCCCCCCCCCCCACCCCCCTCCCCCGGCCGAAATAAATTCACCTGATGAAATAAATCCACACGTAAAACTATTCACGGACACCATAAAAAATGCCATAAAACAACACTCCTGCCTCGAAACAAAAAGGCAGTTCACTAGAACACACTACCCCGATCTGGATTACCACATATCTCTAAGGCGACAAGCCAGAAACATGGCACAAAGACTTCGCACACCAGAAGCCAGAAACGAATACAACAGATTAAACAATCTCGTACAGCGCAAACTCAAATTGGAAAAAATAAATCAATTCGGAAACTTAATAAACGAAGTAGCCACCAAACCACAGGAAATGTGGAAATTATCTCGCAGGCTCCGCGGTAGTAAAAAATGCATCTCAACTCCTGCTATTTTAACAGCCACCGGGGCTAAATACATCGCAGAGGACAAGGCAAACGCTGTAGCAGACCTACTGGAGAAACAATTCTCCCCGAACACCGACATTAATGACAGAAATTTCACTCGAACAACAACACAGGTGGTAAATAACTTTCTACAAACAGGCACGCAAACTGTCCCTGAACTCATAACCTTGAGAGAATTATTAAAGCTAATAAAGCCAATCCGAACAATAAATCAGGCGGCACGGACACACTTTATTCCGAAACACTTAAAAAAATTCCCCTAAAGGCACAGGAAAATTTACTGGCGATATTCAATGCTATACTAACACATATAACATATCCTGACTCCTGGAAACTAGCAAAAATAATCACGATACCTAAACCAGGTAAAAACCCAGCCATTCCCAAAAACAGATGCCCTATAAGCTTATTAAACAGCATAAGTAAAATTTTTGAAAAAGCCTTTCTCTCGCGCATTCAAACACACGCAGAGGAACACAACGTGATTCCAGACATTCAGTTTGGTTTCAGGAAATGTCATTCAACAATCCACCCCTTAATTAAAATCGTTGAAGATGCTACCGATGGATTTAATAACCCGTATAAAGCCTACACAGTAATGACAATGCTTGACGCGGAAAAAGCATTCGACAAAGTCTGGATTCCGGGTCTTATTCAAAAATTAATAAACTTCAGTTTTTCAGACACAAACACACACACACACACACACACACACACACACACACACATATATATATATATATATATATATATATATATATATATATATATATATATATATATACTGTAGCGATTTGAAATGCGCACGTCATCGCGGGCCTCCGGCACTTCGCTACCCTCATCCTTCTCCCTCCTTTTCCCCCCCTCCTAGTGTTTGTTCAATTTGTACTCGTTTCCCCCACCCTTTCAATATGCGCATGCGCGCGCTGCGGCGCGAGTTTATAAAATCTGCTGCAGACATGTTGAGGGTCTTCTTCTACTGGTAGCCTTTGTGAGGCTTGGTTGTCAGCAGTAGCTGACCAGTTGTTAATTTCACTAGCATGTAGTCCGAGAGCTTCGACTTAGTCTTCGTGCGTGTGCTGTGCCGGAAATTAGGCATTTCGTCACCCTTTTAAATTTTTTTTATAATTTTAAAAATTTTTGGGGTTTCTTATTTTTTTTTTTAATTTATCTGGTTGTTAATGGGGGTGATTTACTTTTGTTAGGCCGGTGTACGCCACGGATTTAAACTTTATGCCAGTGGACCGAAGCCCCTTCCCAGGGGGCCAATCTGATATTTTGCTGTCTAATGTGGACATGGTCAGCCCGGTTGAAATTTCTCTCGCCTGCAGTCACGTCCCGAGTTTGTAATTTTAATTCCCTGCATGACCGAAACTGCATAGAGCAGCTCCTGGGCTGCAAGCTGCTACCTTGTAGAGACCTGCTGAGAATAGCATGTCTCGTCACGAAGCAGTCTCCAGTGGAGCTGCGTTCCCACCGGAGTGGCGTTTTCTGTCCCCCCCTTCCTCTCTCTCCACATCACTTTAGTTCTGAGAAATCCAGGAGCAGTGACCTGACATGAACTTAGCCAAGAGACCTAAAGAGACCTCCGCGAAACCTAGCGGCAGAAAAAAGCAACTTCACCCATGGTGGCCAGCGAGCCGAGACTACGCTCATGACACCTGGTGGCAAGTCAGCTCACCACGTCAAGTAGTTCCCCCTTACGCCGCTAGAAAGCAGCGTCGCGGTGCCATAAGGCACCATTCTTTCTTCTCCCGACCTGTAGGAGTCGATTGTTCGTTGCTTTCGTTTCGGTTCGGTAGAGGGCGCGCATGTCGCGTTCTTGTCACGCCCGCCTCGGACTCCTTCGGAAATCTTCGGCTTAGAACCGAACCTTCCCGCTCCTTCCTAGGGCGTGAGCGCCCGTTTTAATTAGAAGTCTCGTCCACCCTCGGGGACTCTGTCCTCTGATCGCGGCTACTGACCACGTGTGCTCGACGTCCTCTGCACTAAGAGGCCTTTCGCGGGAACGGCGATTTTCGGTTGCACTAAAGATATAGTCAGTTGCTTAAGGGATGTGATCCCATTTGTACAGTAGCCAGGCAGAGGTAGTTTTTAGAAAAGTCATGCGTAGTTATTTTTTTTATTTTTATATTTTATTCTAAAAATTCTGGTGTCCTTCGCGCATCCGCGAATCTTCGGTACGCGCCGTCATGATGTTGGCGCGAGACACCTCGCGAGCCCTGTTTCCACACCCTGTTTGGTGAGTAATCCGTTTTATTTTTTTCCCAAATTCCCGTTGTTGGCTTTCGCGCCAACTGTGTAGGACTGTCTGGACGCAGGTCTAATTCGTTTTGAATTTGGACTGTGTTTCAGACAGGGTCGAAGTTACGGGGGAGAAATTGCCCCCGCATGATCTTCGGGACCTCCAGCTGACCCCCCCCCCCCCCCCCCTTTGTTAGAAGAGTTTGGCCGGCAGTCCGAGGTCATCCTGGAAAGACCCGGGTGATATGATATATATATATATATATATATTTTTACTTAAATAGAAGGAAACTAAAACAAAGATACCAGCGAGCAGTGTTTTAAGGACGTCATCCTCAAGAATCTGTAAAATCGAGGAAACTCATATATATATATATGTAATTGTTGGGACATTCAAATTTGGTGCGATTTTTAAATTTTTGATTATGTAATAATATTTTGTTAAGGTGTAATGTGTATTGTTTTAAATTATTCTGGGGCGCCCCCTTTAACTTGTTAATTACTAAGATTTTTATTGTCAGGTTTGAATAATACAAACACAAAATGCCTCAATAATAAAGCAGGGAACCTATAGACCAAGCTACTTGTAGTGTTAATTTATTTATGATATACCTTCTTCCCTTAAAAGATCCACCAGCTCCCAAGTTGCTTGTATCAGGGAGATCCAAATTATCTTGTTCTCCACCTCGTGCCACCTCTGGTCAATAACTAAATTTTTTTATTTTTCTTACCCAGCAAGTTTCCAAGGCTCTTTTTAATCAATTTAAAATAATTTAATTTTGAGGCACGAGGGGCGTTACAGTGCGACCTCAGGGGAGAAATGTAAGTTGAATCGAGTCGTCAGTGAGGCGGTGGCCCTCACCCTAATGTAGAATCAGTATTGTTTAAATTTGTTTTGTCTAAATTCCTTTTCGGCCGCCACCATCAAAAATTGTTTGGATTTCTGCTTTAAATTTAAATTTAACTTAACCTTCGCTTCCGTTTTTCTGTTTCTACCTGTCTCCCCCTGAGACGTCGTCGCACGTATTTGTTTGGTACTGCTTTTTAAAGAATAATGTAACTTCTTTCTTTCGTGTACCTGCACTTTGCAGTAGTTTTGTAAATGTAACTTTTTTTGTAATATAACTGCAGACAAGGAAATTATGTCCCTTTTTGACGATCGTTGATTGGATCGTTCACTGTGTAGCCGGCTTACCCATGCAAATTATAATTGTCAACTAACTCGTTTTGTCAGAAATGTTAACGTAATATGTTATTTTGAATTAATATTGAAATTGAATAAAATGTCTGTGTACCTGAAACCTTTAACCTTGATTACCCAACTGCTCCAATCACGTAATCCGCAGTCCTAGCCAGGCTCTGGTCTTCCTTCAATCCCTAATAGGCCCTCACCTATTTCAACTGCGCAACTCTGCTGCAGGACTGTGTGTACTTACGTGTTTCTGTCCTTTTTTTCATGCACCATGGGGACTCCGGCAACCGGGTGGATTTACCGTTTGCGGAGAGACGACCTCATCCAGGTTTTGACGGAGGAAGCCGTTCCTTTCGAGGAGGACGCAAATGTGGCGACCCTTCGTGGATTGCTGGTCAGGCATGTGCGCGGCGCCTGGGAGTCGTCAGACGAGGTACCATCACGGCAAGTCCCCACCCCCGCTAATCCAGTTCAGAATAATTCCAGATTTAATGAAAAGATTTTTTTTTCTAATTTGAAACTTCTCCCACGTCTTGATAGTTGTGAACCGCGTGCGGTTCTTGATTTTCTGAGTGCCGCGGCACGTTTAGCTGGTTTAAAGTTGGTCAGTGAGGCGGAGTTTTTGAAAGCTCTCCTGAGCCTGTGTGGGCCGGCATTTTTGCCACTGCTCACTGACGTCATGAATCAGAATCAGACCTTCGCACAGTTCAAGACGTCTGTGCTACAGTTTACCTGTCCGCCTCGTGTGCTAGAAACGTGTAAACGTGAACTTGTATTCAGGTTTCAGAGGCCTGAGGAGCCCTTGTTGCAATTCATCAATTCTGTTGCGGCCTATGCTGAGGTACTGGAGTTGAAACTCCCTGAGGCGGAATTAACGCAAACTATTGTTGGCAACGTGTCTCCGCTGGTCTTACAGCATAGCGCCATGCTTAGCCTTCCCTCCAATCTGAGTACTCTCCGTAAGTGGAGCGCAGAAGTGGAAAATAGATTGCTAACTGTCAAAAAATACCACGAGGATTTTCACTCAAAGGCCTCGCCAGGTAGTTTTGTTCCTGTTTCTAATTTTAATTCTAATTCTAAATTCAATTCTCCTAATGTTCAGTCAGTGGCGTAGCGTGCCATCTCGGCGCCTGGGGCGGGAGACCCATTTTGCCGGTTTTACAAGCGGATTCTACGGGCCTTATGAGCAGCGAAGTCAGAAATAACTTTGTCAAAATCAATATTAGCAGCCAATTCTTGTTCAATCGACAATATAGCCAAGTTTGATAGTCTAGCGGAGCTCATAGTAGATCTGAGGTAATTTTTTATTAGCTTCAACTTCGAAAAACTTCTCTCACAACTTGCAACACTAATCGCCAAAGTCAAATATATACGAATCAAGATGACTATATTTGGAACCGAAATTCCGAGATTCAGTTTTTGAATGAACTGGAGGAGCTCCAGTGGTCCATTACCACTTATATGTTCCTCTGATTCAGAACAGGCAACAACAACAAACTGCTAAAGACGCTTCCGCTCCATCTGAAACTCGTCCTTGTCGATGTCTTCTAATACATGGGAAAGATCACACTCGAACTTGCTGTCCAAAAGTTTCGCTGGCATCAAAAATCCGAACTTGTCCGATATTTCTTGAATTTGCTGGAATCGAGTCGTCATTTATTGAATGATCTTGTCGAATGATGCGGTAATCTCTCGACGGATTTCCTGTTCGTGAGACAAAGCTGCATCTTCAGAAGATTCATCGCCATGCATGCGTTTTTTCCTGCGAATTCTTCTCGTTTTCAGTTCGATTCCGAGTTTTTCGCAGAGAGTCTTAGCAAAGTCAATTGCTTCTTGCACGAAACGGTCTCTACTTTCCACTAAGAGGGTTTTCAAAGCGCAGAGTTTCTGAGCACACTTATCCACACTTAGTCCTCGTTGCTGCAGGTAAATTTGTGCGTCATCTACTTCAGGTAGCACTGCAGCCCAAAAGCCAAGAAAAGTTAGGAAGTTAAATGACTGCATGGCTGTCAGGAGAAGACTGGCTCCCGATCTTGTTTCGGAAGTTTGAGATGAATCTGTTAATTGTTCCAGTACCTCAAGAACTACCTCAAACTTATTTTTAAGCATCTTGACAGCTACATGTCTAGCGCTCCAGCGCGTTTCAGTGACTCGTTTTAATGCTTGACCTGTGACGGCAACCAAAGCGTTCCATCGAACAGTTGATGCGGAAAAGAAGGCAAACAGCTTCTCCAGAGTTCCAAAAAAATGTCACGGAATCCACTGATTCAGAAGCAGTGTGTACCCCAGCCAAGTTTAGTGAGTGGTTTGTGCATGCAACGAATATAGCTTTCGGATTCGGTGCTTTAATCCGGGCTTGAACTCCATTGTGGATCCCTGACATTGTGGCAGCATTGTCATAAGCCTGTCCTCTCAGATTCTGTATGTCCAGTCCGTCTAATGTTATCTTCGCGATTATATCGTTGCTGAGATCTTCTGCATTTTTTCCTTTTGGTTCGAAGAAGTCAATGAAAGATTCTACCACGGCGACTTTTTCTCCTTCGATATGTACGTATCGCAGAACTTGGCTCATTTGGTCATTGTGGGAGATGACTGGTGTGCAGTCGAAGATTACGCAATAATATTTAGCTTCTTGAATACGACGGATGATGGTGGATCGAACTTGCTGTCCCAGTAAGTTTATAAATTCATTCTGGGTTTCTGGAGATAGATACGAAACTGAGACTCTTGCTCCCAGCTTTATCTTTGTCAGGTGTTCCATTAGAAGAGGGTCGTATTTAGCTAGGAGGTGCACTAACTCCAGAAAGTTCCCGCGATTGCCACTATCATCTCCTCGAATGTCTTCTCGATGTCCTCTGAAGGCCAGATTCTGTTTGGCTAAGAACTGGATAATATTCAGCAACCTGTACAGTACATCCCTCCACTTCTTCTCCTCACTTTCGAAAACTTCTTGTTGTTTCTGATCGATGGTTGCTTTACAGTTCAGGCGAACTTCCAACTCCTTCCATTTCAAGAAGCTCTGTTCATGGCCCAGGCTATTTTCATGGTCTCCTATTCTTGGATTTAGCTTCCACCATTTGTTGAATCCTTCTTCAGATGAGAAGTTAGAGCCGGTATTGCCAAACAGCTTGCAAGAAAAACAATACAAGGATTGCTTCAAAGGCGAGTACACCATCCATGTTCGGAGAACCTTTTCGCCGTTAGATAATGGTTTGTAGAACCACTCTTTGGTTAGTTTTCGGGGACCGCCTTTCGTTGAAGTCCCTGAGCGAACAACATCGGCAAATTTGGAATCGATGTGCTGTACTGAGTCAGATCCGCGACATACTAGTAGCGTTCTTACTTCGTCGGTCATAGGAGAAGGCCAGCAACCTACATCGTCGAGATTCACATCTTTGATTTCGGCAGGAGCAGAAGGCACGATTTCAATTATGTCTTCTTTGGCAACATTCACTTTTTCTGCAGGCTTATGACTAGATGCTTGAGGTACTTTTAATGAGTCGACTTCGTCTTGACCCTGCTCTGTGGTGGGACCAGAACTACTTCCAACTGCGACGGCAGGTACGTCTTCTTCTTGTACCTGTAAAATAAGTTATGTATTCTCATGAATATTGGCCGGAGGACACGTTCGAATTTCAAATAAGTATTTTATCTATCACAAAACAAAAGTGGTTTTGGTGACGGCGCGGTTTGCCGGGCTTATAGGAAAATTTACAAACAAAATTGATTTTGTATGGCAGCTACCTTTTTTAGAGTTTCCCGGTAAAAACTGACTGAGTAAGCCATGTTATAGATGTTATTAAAAGATAAAATGACGAGAAATTTGAGAAAAATCGTTGGCGCCATTTTTGAGCTAAATGAAAAATTATGTTTTCTTTGTATGACAGGTACCATAAATAATCAAGATATCCAAAAACAAAAAAAAAATATTCCTAGACTACTACTAGATTTACAAAACATCCCCTATTGAAGTTTTAAATTCAAGTAGCAGGAAAAAATTCAGTCGTAAACTTAAAAAGATGTACCTTAACTCAATGTAATTTATGTTAATATACTCCATACTTTTTAAACAATAATCAATGTTCAAACAGCTATTAGAGCAATTTTAAGTGTATTATAAAATAAGATTTAATGTACGAGTGTGACTCCGTACTCGCAGACAAACCTAGGTGAATAGGTTTTGCGAGACTAATGTAAGAAATATTGTAACTTTTGTAAACAATAAATAATAATAATAATAATAATAATAATATAGGAGTTTTACTGTGTCCCGGTTTGCGGAAGTTGTTTGGTTTGCCCTGGGTTAAGGTCAAACTTTACAGTACAATGCGTAGTACTAAATTAAATAAGTGCGAAAGAGAGCCATCGACACGGGCCGACGCGTGAAACAAAAGATTTTGTATGAGTAATTAACATAATAAGGAGTGCCGCTCAACTCGGCTCGCGCGCGCCGGGCGGCGCGGCGTGATGCGATGTTGCCGTTCGTATGTAAACAAACAAACGTTATAAAGAGCTCTGTCAGTGATTTCGCAGTTTTTCTTTTAAATAAATATTAAAAAATAGTTGGTGCGCAAAATTTTAGATAAAAATGGAACATTATAGTGTGTCTGACACATGTAATGGATGAATCATAGATCAGATCTCAACCCGCTTCACCGGCGACCCGCCCCCGCGGGTTGCCGCCCCCTCCGCCCCACCCACGCTACGCCACTGTGTTTAGTTTACGTCTCAAGTCAACACCGTACCCGCTCGGGCGGTGCGCGCATCGCGGCCCGTTGAGTGTGCGGCTAGTGTAAGTGATCCCTCTGTCGGGGCGAGTGTTGCCGCCGGCAGACGTCATGAGTCGGCTAATGCGCCCGGCCCGTCCTCCAACCGTTCCAGGTGTGCCAACTGCTGTACTTACGGCCACGCGGTGTCTGAGTGCACGCAGCCCGCTGTGAGCCGTGAGCAGCGAACATGCATTCGTTGTAAGCGCACTGGGCATTACAGAAATCAATGTCCGGGAAACGGGCCTTGACCGGGCGTGCGAGTGGTCGCCACGGTCGTCGCTTGAGGAAAGCCGCTCATTACTCGTACAATAATTTTGTACACGTTCGTCTGTTTGGAAATAATATTCCGGCCTTAAGAGGCCGTGTCACAAATTTGCGCTCCTATCTATATCAATGTTATTTTAAAAGGCAGTTTTTCTCAAAGTCTATAAGAGGTAGGGGCCGGAAATTTTGCCTACTGAAAGTATACAATACATTTAACATAACCGCTTTTTTCAAATTTATTTATCATATCATATATTATTTCTGTGATGAAAATAATATTATCAATATTTTGATTTGTCCAGATACATTGAAATTTTGCTTATATTTATAATTATTTAGCAAAAACTGAAAACGCCATTGAAATGTATTGCACATTACCTTCCGATCAGTGTCTTCATGATCATGATGGGTTTATAAACCTGGGTGTAATCAAGTCTTTAACTATTACATGACAACATTTATACTTAATAATTTGGAGATATGCCTTTTCTATCCTCAGCCCCTGAGCTTTTTCTATCTGGTCTGGCGACAGACCTGACACTCTTCAACCACCCCAGGGGTCTCCGATTACACATCTTATCAAAAAAAAAAAAGCTGTTCGTTCATTTGTTTTTGTGTTCGAGCGAAGGTTTACTTCTCCATTAGTGCCACAGAATTCACACATTTATGCCAAGGGAATATTCCGCTGATGTAACGCCATACGAATGTATTATTCGCGACCATACAACTTTTTTGTTTGTCATCGGGAAAATGACGCCGCAGTTTGATTTTTTGTGGTGATATAAAATAAATTTTCTTGGAATGTTCATTTTAAATTGAGCATTTTTAAATGTCAGCGTAGAATATGCTTATCTGCCCATTTTGTTTCTTTCCATAATAATGAGTAAAGTTAACATTGTCATAGACATTTTATTATATTCGTTTGCCGTCCAAGTACAAATGTCACACTATATCGCACGTAATTATATTTTTTTACTAATTTGTTAGTTGTCATTTTATTTAAGTTATAAATAACATTAATAAAAATTATTACTTAATAGTCCAGAATAGAGATTGAGTTATTATTCATTTAATAGGGGTTTAAAATATGGTACTACATACATATTTATATTATCTTCTTGTCTTCTTTGTAACTTTACTGGAAGAACGGCATTTGGTATGTATGTTAACTCACAATGAAAATACTTCAGAAGTACTCAATTAACAGTGAACAACCTAGGGCCTATACTAATTTCATTATGTTCATGAAATATAATTGATATTACTAATAATGAACTGTATGTGTTTTGCGTAGAGATATCGTACGTACTGTATGTGGTACAGACCAACATTAGCTAAGACTCTGTAAATAAGTAATTTCAGTTAATGTGTAGAGAATATTAAAAGTTAGAAATAATGATATATATAAAACAATGCAGAGTTATCAGCATAAAAATAGAAGTTGTTTTTACGTAGCGCCTACTGGAATGTATATTTTGTGTTGAATTATGTGGTATGATTAGTATTCTCTTATTGTAAGTGTGTTTTGTTAAAATCTTATAAAACATCACTTACTGTTGAAGGATTTTCATTTTTTTTGTGATGATCTTACTTAAACAAGTTTTAATTATATTACACATGTATATTTTAAAAGCATTTTAATGTATACTTATAGAATTGTAATAGGCTTTATACGGACTCTCACGATGCATGTGAGCATCTATAATTAATAGAGACCGGAAAAATTCGCGGATTCATTCGGCGATAGGCTAGAAGTCAAATACATATACCTTTTAGATGATTTTGCTATTGGCTTACTGTTCATCTGGACGAATCTCAACCAATTATAAAACACCAACCAAAGAAGGATCGAATCACAGACAAACAAGCTGAGACGACTAACAAGTCAGCAGCAAATGAACTGCCGTTCAGTGGCGTAGCGTGCCATCTCGGCGCCTGGGACGGGAAACCCATTTTGCCGCCCCCATTCTATAGGTGCTTAATTAAAATTAAATTTCACATGCAATGAGGTACCTTTTATTGAAGTTAAAATAGGATGAGCGGTTTTACAAGCGGATTCTACGGGCCTTATGAGCAGCGAAGTCAGAAATAACTTTGTCAAAATCAATATTAGCAGCCAATTCTTGTTCAATCGACAATATAGTCAAGTTTGATAGTCTATCGGAGTTATGTTCTTATATATTTTTAACGCCTTTTTGGTAATTATATTTAATTTTCGGAGCTCCGAAGTATATGATCAAATTATAATTTTTCGGGGGAATTGTTAAAGTATTTTTTTAGTATTATTATATAGCTATTTTTATAAGTAGTAATAGGGTATGTATTTTATGATGGATGCACCGATTTGTGATGAAACGATTTTATGATATATATATATATATATATATATATATTAAATGTTGTCATATAAATTTTGTGTCTTTTTAACTTGCTGCCTCCTCTCACTGTTCGCAACCTTATTAGTATTTTTTAAGCCTGCTATTAGTTTGGGTTTTAATATTTTTTTGGGTTTACCTGCGCTCGCGGTACGGGGCAATATATGAGTTTTACTGTGTCCCGGTTTGCGGAAGTTGTTTGGTTTGCCCTGGGTTAAGGTCAAACTTTACAGTACAATGCGTAGTACTAAATTCAATGAGTGCGAAAGAGAGGCATCGACACGGGCCGACGCGTGAAACAAAAGATTTTGTATGAGTAATTAACACAATAAGGAGTGCCGCTCAACTCGGCTCGCGCGCGCCGGGCGGCGCGGTGTGATGCGATGTTGCTGTTCGTATGTAAACAAACAAACGTTATAAAGAGCTCTGTCAGTGATTTCGCAGTTTTTCTTTTAAATAAATATTAAAAAATAGTTGGTGCGCAAAATTCTAGATAAAAATGGAACATTATAGTGTGTCTGAAACATGTAATGAATGAATCATAGATCAGATCTCAACCCGCTTCACCGGCGACCCGCCCCCGCGGGCTGCCGCCTGGGGCGGGCCGCCCCCTCCGCCCCACCCACGCTACGCCACTGCTGCCGTTATTTGCCCGAGTGTACAGGGGAATGTGCAGTCTATCCTGAAGGCCGTCGAAACCGCGAATTTTTCCGGTCCCTAATCTACATCAATATTATGGCCGTTTCACAAGATCAAATATTTATTGAATTCAATCTGTTGCATTCATTGTACATGATTTTCGATATGTACATTGAATTCAATACAAATTGAAGATGTTACTCAACTAAGCTTATTCTTATTAACTTATAAGTATTTTGTTTGTTCAGTACATAAAAGTAAAAGATTCGTTATTATTTAAATAATGAGCATCTTTAAGCAATAACGTTTTCAAAATATTTACATAAACATAATGGAATATATTTTTTAAATACTTTATATCTACGATCACATCAACGGCAGTATTATGTAATGAATGAGGTAATGAAATATCTTGAAAGGATATTTTCTTCTCTGTAAAGTAAATTTGTAATGCAGCCCTCTTAATGTTAGTCTTGTGAGTTATTTCGTCTTCTAATATGCTACAGCAATGTATAAAATTAAGTTTTGTTAGTGTTTTAGTCTTGTGTAATGTTAAAGTGTAATGTGATAAATTCAATAATTTTTTTGTAAGTTCGTATTCATAAAGGTAGGCTACATATCGTATTAAGATAAATAGTATAATATTTGTAAATTTAAATTCTTTGAAACAACGTCGATAAGAGGTTCACCTACCTCTGTTAAACTGTATGATGGTGCATTGTAAAAAATTAGGTAGTCTGACTTAAGTGAGATTGTATTTAGATTGTGTGTGATGCATATGCAATATCTAAGCATATGCATTTATGTTATTATCCTTTTAAAACGTTACATGATGAATTTCGTATACTTTTTAATGTCAACTAACATTATTTATCACGGACTATTACATCCAGATAAAGAATAATTACCACATGTTTGAAGATTAATTGTATTCCGATACGTTTAAAGTATTAAAATTTTTAGATTCGACTCATACCATAGTTGTATAAGTGAGGTTTCTTGATTCTGAATCCCTGCATCCGCAATTTCCTAGTGAGCCGCCGGTCAGATTGTCATCCTCTCAGATTGTCGAGGAACCAGATACATTTTTCGTCGAGTAAACTCGAGCTGTCAACCTTCCCACTAATCCTGTGATAAGGGTATAGTAGCTTTATCACGCGCTGCGGCTACAGTTCCTTCGGTTGAAAAAGCCACTAAATCTCACTGTTAAAAGAGAGAACTTCTAGAGCAGAATATTGGAAATAAACATTTACTGACACGGCCTCTTAATTGATTCCGGTGCTACCCGTTCCTTGATTAGTTCCGAATTGTTCGATGCATGTTGCATCAAACATCCGTATTTGTTAGGCCGTGTTTGTACCGGCTCTGACGTGAAAATTTGTGTAGCCAACGGCGTAATTGTTACATCTGACGTTGAAGTTGAAATGCACATTAAGATCGCGGGTTTCTCTTGGTACTGGCACTTTAATGTTGTTCCCGGGTTATGTCACCCGCTTATTCTAGGTTTAGATTTTCTGGGAAAGACGCGATGTTTGTTAGACGTCGCGAACCGGGAACTGGTTTTTGGTTTTCATCCTGAACGTAAAATTAAACTTATTCATCATGACTCCGCTCCTATCGTCATGTCGTGCGCCGACAAGTCTAACGTCATAAGTAGGGACGCGGTCATTGCTGACGTCATGAACAGGTATTCTGACGTAATTAACAACCGGATAGGCAGGTGTGACGTCATGCCCTATAAATTTTATTTAAAGGACACGACTCCTGTTAGGGCTAAAGGACATAAAATTTCTCCTCCTAAATTGCAAAAGTTGAAAAACATTATCGATAGACTCCTAGAAGCAGGAGTTATTGCTCCGTCTGTTTCCGATTTCTGTTCGCCTTCCTTTTTAGTCCCTAAAAAGGAAGCGGGGGAATTCCGGCTGGTACACAATTACAAGGAACTGAATGACAAAATTAAGGAGGACAGCTACGAGTTGCCGACCGTAGAGAGTGCCCTTCAACATTTAGGGAAAGCCGCAATATTTTCCGTCATTGATCTAAATGCTAGTTTCCACCAATGTTTGTTGCATCCTGACTGTCGTAAATATACTGCATTTTCTACCCCCTGGGGGCAATTTCAATTTAATCGTGTGCCTATGGGTGTGTCTTTTGGTAGCCAGGCTATGAGCCGAGTGCTAGATCATATTCTAGGTGACTTAAAATTTAAATCAGTCTTCAATTACATCGACGATATTATCGTCTACAGTGATAACCTGGAACAGCACAAACAACATTTGTGTCAGGTGTTTGATCGTCTCAGAGCCGCTAACTTGACAGTTAATCCCGAAAAAATTCATCTGGGAAAAGATTACGTAAAATTTTTAGGCTTCATTATTTCACAAGGCAAACTCATAATGGATCCCGATAAAGTTTCCCCCATCGTAAACTTTCCTCCTCCTAGGAATGTCAGAGGAGTTCAGAGATTTCTCGGCATGACGGGATATTATTCTCGTTTCATCCCCGATTACGCCGCAGTATGTGGTCCGCTTAGTAATTTACGTAAAAAGAATGTTGTTTTTGAGTGGGGTGACGCTCAACGGAAGGCCTTTGACAGTCTTAAGGCCTTCATCTCTTCTCCCCCTGTCTTTGTTCTACCCGATTTTCAACGTAGGTTCGCCCTCCAGATAGATGCGTCAAGCATCGCGGTAGGTGCTGTATTGGGGCATATTGAAAATGATAGGCTGCGCCCTATTGCATATGCCAGTAAAACACTTACTGACGGGGAACGACGTCTGGGTACCTATGAAAAGGAGGCCTTAGCATGTCTGTTTGGCGTCGAGAAATTCGCGTCATATCTCGATTGTCACGAGTTCGATCTTTTTACGGACAATCAAGCGCTTAGTTGGCTGTTTAACCATCCGAATCAGCTCGGTAAACTAGGGCGCTGGGTGTTAAGACTGTCCCGCTTCAGATTCAAACTGCATCATATTAAGGGTAGTGACAACGTTGTGGCAGATGCGCTTTCGCGAATGTTTTCGCCTGATGAATTTGCGACTTGTGTTACATCCGCGGATGAAACAAAGCCAATATGTGCAGCTGTTTGCAAAATATTTCCGGAATCATTTCTTAGCATTCGTCAATGTCAACAGGAGGATCCTTTGTGTGTTCAAATCAGGAAGGATTTGAGTGCCGGTAAAGCCGTGCCATATGTTGAGGAACAGGGTGTTGTTTATTATACCGGGACAACTGGTAGACAAAGGAAGGCTGTTGTTCCTGCATCCCTACGCCCTATGGTTCTAAAGTATTTTCACGATTCCTTATTGGGTGCACATTTGGGCATCGACAAAACGTTCCGTCGAATTAGTGCACATTTAGCTTGGCCTGAATTGCGAGCTGATGTACAAAAACACGTGCGAACTTGTCGAGATTGTCAAGTCTCGAAACCGCCGCAGTGTGCCAAAGTAGGCTTGTATTGTGCTGATGCTCCTGTTTCCCCCTGGCATGTGCTTCACATTGACATTTTTGGTCCCTTAACACGTTCTAAAAAAGGTAACAATTGTATTTTGGTTATTCTGGACATTTTTTCGAAATTTGTGTTGCTAGTCCCCTTAAAGAACATGAGAGCAAACAGTATTGTTAAAGCCTTAAGAGATCAGGTGTGGAAATTTTTTGGTGCTCCAGCCATGATCACGTGTGATAACGCACGTTATTTCCGCTCTGTACTGTTCAAAGACATGTGTTTTCAATGGGCCATTAAGCCTATTTACAGTAGTCCTTATTGTCCCCAGGGAAACCAATCAGAGCGTGTTAATAAAGTGCTTAAGAGCATTCTCACTGCTTTCTACAGGGAAGATCAGTCGCTATGGGACAGCGATCTTGATTTTATAAACGTGGGCCTTAATTCAGCTGTGCATTCCGCTACCCGGTTCCCACCTTCAATTCCGTTTCTAGGTAGGGAGCTTACCCACCCTCTCCTTAACATGTGGGGACTGCCGCCCCTGGAGGCTGCCTCGGATGACGAGTCACTGGAGGCCGTCCTGGATAGTGTGGCATGCAATCTCACGAAGGCTCGTTAAGCTGTTGCAAATTCATATAATGCTTCCCGGAGGCCTCATGGCTTTGTTGTTGGACAGTTGGTCCTAGTAAAGAATTTTGTGCTGCCAAATTTGGCACAAAAGGTTAATGTTAAATTAATCCCACCTTATGTGGGACCATTTATCATAGACAGGTTTCTTAGGGAGAATACTGTGTTGTTGCACAGTGCGTCTGGATCTAAAAAATTTAGAAAGCCCATGTGTGGCAATTGAAAAAGTTTAATACTTAATTAAAGGGTTTGCTGTTGTTTTGGCGTGCGCGTCTGGTTTTGTGTTTCTTTTTTTTCCAGTGTGGTTTGGTTATCGTTCCTCCCCCCTCCTTCCTCGTCGCGGATGCCGTGCCCTCAGGAGGATCTGCACAGCTACGGACCTGAGGCTCCTCAGCCTGCCCGCTCCGTCGTGGTCACTGGTGCCCGCCCGCTATGCGCTGCGTCTAAGAGGCCGCCCGCCTCTTTCACTGTTCGAGTCCGTGGATGCGTCCATGCGACTCCGTCATTCGGAGTTCCGCATCAGCATGCTGCTGTGCGGCTCCGCCCTGGCTCGCCCTGAGACGCCTAATGAAGTCGCCGCGGTTGATGGATGCTGTCCCTCGGTGAGCGAGCGGCCGGCTGCTCTGCCGTGCTGGTGTGCCGGCGTGTTGGCGTGAGACTTGTCCCGCCAGCCTGAAGCCGTGATGCATGCCGCATGCGAGCCTGCATGATGCACGCGATGACACCTGGAAGCCCTCGTCCCCTGTGAGCATGCAACCCGCTCGACAGGGGAGCGAGGTGAAGAGTCTACCCTGCCAGGCGCCATCGGCATCAGCTGTTGCGGGGACGCATGCTTCGGTTACGTCCGGAATTGCGCCTGTCTGTCGACGTACGAGCTTGCTACAAATTGTAAAAATGAACTTTCCTGGGACGTCCCTCGAGATCAAGAAAAGTCTTCAGCGCTGAAGATGCTCCCTTTTGGTCGTTTTACTAGACCTATGTAATCCTTCAAGAATCTTTGGCCATTATATACGGCGTGTAAACTTTGTATGTTTAGACTTAGACTGACAGTTGAAATTGTGTTCGTCATGAAAATAAACATTATAATTACATTACAGTAACATTATGAAGATGGAGAAGATGGAAAAGGGCGGCGGGTACCGTGGTTTAAGGGCAGGGGAGTTGTAGCGATTTGAAATGCGCGCGTCATCGCGGGCCTCCGGCACTTCGCTCCCCTCATCATTCTCCCTCCTTTTCCCCCCCCTCCTAGTGTTTGTTCAATTTGTACTCGTTTCCCCCACCCTTTCAATATGCGCATGCGCGCGCTGCGGCGCGAGTTTATAAAATCTGCTGCAGACATGTTGAGGGTCTTCTTCTACTGGTAGCCTTTGTGAGGCTTGGTTGTCAGCAGTAGCTGACCAGTTGTTAATTTCACTAGCATGTAGTCCGAGAGCTTCGACTTTGTCTTCGTGCGTGTGCGACCTCAGGGGAGAAATGTAAGTTGAATCGAGTCGTCAGTGAGGCGGTGGCCCTCACCCTAATGTAGAATCAGTATTGTTTAAATTTGTTTTGTCTAAATTCCTTTTCGGCCGCCACCATCAAAAATTGTTTGGATTTCTGCTTTAAATTTAAATTTAACTTAACCTTCGCTTCCGTTTTTCTGTTTCTACCTGTCTCCCCCTGAGACGTCGTCGCACGTATTTGTTTGGTACTGCTTTTTAAAGAATAATGTAACTTCTTTCTTTCGTGTACCTGCACTTTGCAGTAGTTTTGTAAATGTAACTTTTTTTGTAATATAACTGCAGACAAGGAAATTATGTCCCTTTTTGACGATCGTTGATTGGATCGTTCACTGTGTAGCCGGCTTACCCATGCAAATTATAATTGTCAACTAACTCGTTTTGTCAGAAATGTTAACGTAATATGTTATTTTGAATTAATATTGAAATTGAATAAAATGTCTGTGTACCTGAAACCTTTTACCTTGATTACCCAACTGCTCCAATCACGTAATCCGCAGTCCTAGCCAGGCTCTGGTCTTCCTTCAATCCCTAATAGGCCCTCACCTATTTCAATACATACATACATACATACATATACATACCTGGTGGTCCACTATCTATGGCGTCGTAACTTTTATGTTGCTCTGGACGGGGCTAAATCGACTACTCGCGAACTTACAGATGGAGTGCCACAGGGCTCCCCACTCTCTCCTTTCTTATATAATATTCACTCAGAACACATACCGCATGCAAATGCCTATGTACAGATGTATGCGGACGATACAGCCATAATTGAACAATCTGGTAACCTAAAATATGCCATGGTATGCGTCCAATGGCAGCTAACAGCATTAGAGCAATTTTACACTCTGTGGCGAATAAAAATAAATGCAGCAAAATCAACTTGGCTTGTAATATCAAAACGTAGAGCAGACCAGACAGTAAACTAGAAATTTTTCATCAACCTATTCCTAATGTTTCACAGGCAAAATATCTAGGACTCGCGCTAGACAGAACATTACTATGGGGCAAACTCATTGCTCGAGCAACAAACTTTGCAACAGGGCCCCTAAGAAGCCTGTACCCAATGTTAAAAGCGCCTAATTTACCACGCAGGAAAAAACTCCAACTATACACTCAAATTGTACGTCCGCAGTTGCTACATGGTGCGAGGTCTGGGGCTATGCTGCAAACCACCATATAAATCGGCTACAAGTAAAACAGAATAATTCCCTAAGGGCCATAGTAGATTGCACTAGATTTACAAGCAACGAAACTATCCACAACGCACTTAAAATTCCGTACAGCCGCGAAATAATATCAAAGAATAATAATAAAATGTAACTAGATTTCCGAACACCTCGTGCGAGGGCCTGCGGGAGACCGACCAATCACGGGCCTAGGAGCGCGCTGATTGGCCGGGCCACCGAGGGTCACCAAACAAAACTATATTTCTGTCTCCCTAGGACAGTCACACTCCAGCTCCGCGCGTGTCCACACCGCGTGGAGCCTACAGTTTAAAGTTTACACAGACAATACAATTCAAAATGGTCCGAAGCACGCAGGTGCAGTTTCAGCTCCCGGGAGTTCTCTCCCTGTTGTGTTAGGGCTGACTCCCGATGCCTGAAGGGCGCGACCCGCCTGGCAGGCTTCACCTCCAGTGCCGGCCGTGTTTCGGAAAGGCATGGGATTTTGAAGGCGAGGGACTTGTGGCTGAGATATACGGGTGAATGTTGTACAGCGACTACCGCCAGAGAGGAATGCATAGAGAGGGACTTGTGGTTGAATATACGGGTGTATGTTGTACAGCGACGGGTCCGGTTTTGCGGTCTGGTCACTATTGTCCCCAGAACGTCCTGTGGCGTCTGTTTCCACGGCCTGCTTTATCGCCCGTAAACACGTCTCCCATGGGTCGTCCCCGTCCATGCTGACGTGTGATCTGTCACGCAGTCGCGGCAGACTGATCCGGGCGATGGACCAGGACGTCGATGACAGGGTGCGAGCAGTAGGGAGGACCACCTCCCCTCACCACCGAGTCAGTGTCCCGTGCTCGCACGCCTCCTGTCTCGCGGAAGCCCGGTGAAACCGATCCTCGTGTATCCCGTCGCTATCAACCGGCATCGTTTCCAGTCGCTATCTCGCGGCGCCGTATCCCGTGACCTCCTGGCGCGCCGGCTTCCGCTGCCGCCTTGGCGTAAGACTGTCGTGTTGAAGTTATGAAAATAAAATAAAATTTTGTGAAATACAAATGTTCTTTAGTGAATAGTACCGAATTGTTACAAAAGTCACATAAACTGAATGCCACTTGTCGGCCTTAGAGCTAACTCGTGTTTGATTAATTTTGATGCACTTTGAAGTTTGAAAGATTTTCGAAAGTTCGTTTTTCAAAAGCCACACTAGTTGCGCGCCATTTGACACCACTCCCGCTGCCCGTTTAAGGCTTTTAAGCAATTATTAATCTGCAAAGTGATCTCAGGGGCAATAACGGGGGTTCGGTCTCGTGGCTGCAGGCAAGAGCGCGTCACGGTTCGAAATCTACCCGGGGCTGTTCAGGCAACCCAGGACGCCTTATAAATAAATGGTAAACTGATGGACACGACACTGCACTTTATTAAGAACCGTTATACAAAATGGTCCAAGTACTGACCACGTCTGTTGTCTGACCATCACGGCATGCTAGTCTCTATGCGTAGACGATGCGCGCGACCAGGATAGGTGGCAAAATGGTCTGTGCGAACTTATACTGTGGCCGTTATCAACGTGAAAGATGCGGCGGATAGTCGCGGAGCTACTATGCTGCAATAGCTTATGCAGACATTGACGTTAACATGTAAAACAGCACACAAAAATGAATGTTCTAAAGTTATTTGCAATCTAACCTGTTGCCAAACATTAAAGTCCCAAAAAGTACGTATGCCCGGTTAGATGAAAACATACAAGTCACAGTCACTTATTAAAAAGTTATTATGTTACACGTTTAAATAAGATGATAGTTAGATACATAGATTAACGAGTTAGAACTTGACACACGAGGCTGGCTAGGAGCCTTTGACGATAATGATTACTTGGCTTCGAAGCCTGAAAATTGCATAAGACTCATTTACGCTGTCCTTAAACTCTGGACATGAAAATTACGTAATAAATAGAAAACTCCCTGTTGTGATAAAAATGATTAAGTAATGAGTCGCACGAAATGACGTGCGACTGAGTGGGGTCGGCGCAGAGTTGGTAAAAGGATTTGAAGAACTTACACTATTGCTGAGACTTGGATGTGGCACGAAATCTGAAGGCTCTGCATTCGCAGAGCGACCGACCCCTGCGAGCTCCCGACGGTAACTGAGCGCGAGGGCGCCCTGCGACCTCGCGCCGAGACACATGAAGCGCGGGAAAACAGCTCCGACCAGTTTTGGACTGAAATGACATATTTCACATTATATGATTATTGAACAATTGGATATAATTTCCCTTGAATAATTATCTTTTAATTGTTATTAATTTGGTTGTTTTTGATTTAAAAGAATAATTACTTATTTAGTTTAGCGCATTGCCACACCCGGCCGGGCGCTGTAATCTACTTGGTGTTCGTCGAGGTGCACTTTCACTCACTCGGCGGTCATCAAGCTTGGGGCGTGTTCGATGCACTTAAGAGTAAGTGTTGTTGTGACATAACTGCCTTTGCGGACCAGAGGGAGCACCGGCGGTTGATGTCAAATGCCCCCCCCCCCCCCAAGAGGTCTTTATGCTCAACAACACTACTCCTCACACGCATGGAAGTGGTGCACTGGTTCGTCGCACTAAGGGGGTTAGAGCGAGGTGGGGCCCCTGGGCGTGGCATACCTAGTAAATGTGTTTCTATAATTGAATTAATGGTGGTTCTGGCATGACCCATCTGGAGGGCGCAATTAGTGAGTTTTGTGGAATTTGATTTGTACTCGACTGTGAGCCTATTAATGGATCGAAAAATGGGTGTGGGTCCTCCTTTGCCAGATTTGGAGATAGCCCCGTCAACCTTCGGGACTCCGCCGTCGTGATTTGACCCAGAAAGTAGTCCCTTAAATGTGTTGGTACCTGTGGAAGGTGGTGTGATACTCTAATAGGATGCAATATTGGTACTGCCTGCTCATGTAGCCCTCCCTGGTGTGCACTGGTCACCCCCTGGATGCTCGCATTCCCCTGATTCTGTATGTTTTCGGTGACATAATCCTGCAGATGGACCGGAGGTCATCGTGCCCGCCTGGAAGGGATGGTGTTTGCACTAGCATTGATATCTAGAATGGCTTGGTTCTCCCCCTCATCACTGTCCCCGGCATTATCAGCCGCGCGCCCTTCTCAGGGCTTGTCGAGCCGTTAGCTTGCGGCTGTTGCTGCGAGCAGCACGTGCGGGTCATCAGCCGCCGCCTCCTCTGCGGATACCGCCTCTGCGCAACTTCCTCCTCCCCCTCCGACTTAGGTTCGTCAACAGACATTGTGAAAGTGGACTTGCTCAAGCTAACGTCCAATGGTTACCAGGGCTCGTCGACATCGTCCTCTACGCTGATCGAGTCCCCATCGTCCGGCTGCCAGACAAGGTGAGCCGCCTCCTCCTCTGCCTGAGAGGTCGGTGCTAGGTCGGTAATCGGCAAGCTAGTATCCGCTGCAAGAGGAAGGATGCTGGGTAAGGGGCAGTCGGGAACTGGGGAGTCCATGATATTTGTGGACTCGGGTGAAGCCCCTGGTACGGAACAAACAGTATCTGACATTTGGGTAGGTTATGGGGCAGTTGCGTGGCCACCGTGGTGTCCATTCAGGCCAGCCGCGTCCGGTTAGGGCGATCCCGGAGTCGGGCTAGGAGACATGCCTGGTGGCCTATCACCCGGGGGTCCCGCCCCTGTTGAGGTCAGGTCATTGACTGCGAGGCGCAAGTCGTCTCGGTGTATCTTAGCCGTCCGCCCGCTGGGGGTGCGAACGGTGTACGTGGATGGACAGGTTCGCCAAAAAATTTGGCGTGGTTCAGACCACTTAGGGGCCAGCCCCGTGCTGAAGTTATGTTTTCCAGAAGATAAGTGGTGCTGCCGCACATACATCCACTGGCCGGGTTGAAGCTGTGCAGGAGGGCGGGTAGACTGTGGTGTTTAATGTGCCAGGAATTGTTCTTGTTGAACGTGTGCCTGCTCCCTCATGGCTACGATTTCCTTCCTCCATAGGTCCTCGATAGCCGCCGTGTCTTACACTATTGCTGAGACTTGGATGTGGCGCGAAATCTGAAGGTTCTGCGTTCGCAGAGCAACCGACCCCTGCGAGCTCCCGATGGTAACTGAGCGCAAGGGCGCCCTGCGACCTCGCGCCGGGACACGTGAAGCGCGAGAAAACAGCTCCGACCAGTTTTGGACTTAAATGACATATTTCACATTATATGATTATTGAAAAATTGGACATAATTTCCCTTCAATTAATGATCTTTTAATTGTAATTAATTTGGTTGTTTTTGATTTAAAAGAATATTTACTTGTTTAGTTTAGCGCATTGCCACACCCGGCCGGGCGCTGTAATCGACTTGGTGTTCGTCGCGGTGTACTTTCACTCACTCGGCGGTCATCACGTTTGGGGCGTGTTCGATGCACTTAAGAGTAAGTGTTGTTGTGACATAATGGCCTTTGCGGATCAGAGGGAGCACCAGTGGTTGGCGTCAAGGTGTACGAGAATCGCTCACACAATATTGTAAGACAAGATTTAGAAACTCTTAAGTGTTCCAATTGTGACAATAAGAATCTGTGTTTGTTGTGTTGACGAAGCTGCTAAATCCATTGTTGAGCAACATTGTGATGATATGTACAGACAAATACTATCGCGCGAAACAGTTCAACAGTAAACCTTTATGCAGAAAGTTATTGAAACTGTGAATAGTATAGGTAACTATATTTCTCGGGTCTATGAATATTTTTTGTCGGGTAATTGTTGTAATGGTTTAAACTGCAAGAAGGAATTTTCATGGTATTCGTCACATCAACAAGAAAAAAATTGGTGAGCAGAATTTGTAATTTATTATTACGATGCTTATTTTATTATATAGTTTATATGTAATTGTAAAAGTACATACACATTTTTTTAAATGTAAACAGCCAACTAATTTCCGCGCTACTTTGATTTTTATGTTAAAATTTACAAATTTTGAAGATAACTTCCACATACAACAGCGTAAATCTACAGCGTAAAACCCTGCCATATTGCGGCATTTTTGGAACTACAGTTGTATCGATACATTTACATGCGAAAACCGCAGCGATGCGAAGGCCTTCCCAATCTCGTAGGCAACTCGGTAATCTAGAATGGTAATCTCACAAATGAGCATAAAACAACGCACAATTACTTACATGCTAAAGTTCAGCTGCCTAAAAAAAGAGGTTAATTTAATACGGTACTTAAAACTTATGTAAATTTAAAGAGAACTATAATACAATGATATATTACTGTATGTTTGGATTAGCCAAATTGACCGGCCATGTTTACGTTACGAACGCAGAATTAATTACATGCTAAAATTCAACTGCGTAAGAGAGTTTCAGCTGCGCTTCGGTGGAGGACGGACGTGTCACGGAGCTGCTCTACCAGAACTTCCAGATCTACACATCAGCTGTGGCTAGCACCTAGTGCTGCCCAGCGCTCACCACCCAAGCTGCGGATAGCACTTCTTAGTGCTACCCAGCGACAAAGAAAGGTGCCTGTGTGCTAAATGCGCACAGGCGATAAAGGTTGACAATGTAAGTGAAAGTTGACGACCGACGACCTTGGCAACACCCGGGGAGTTAGATCCCCTGTAGCCTAGAATGAACCCGGATAACTAGCCCCGGGGGACGGTCAGTGGGTGGAACCAAGCGGCAGGCGACAAAGAACAAAGAACAGAGAACAATGACCAGTGAAACTGTCGAGATGGCAGTGAGCGAGGCCCCTTCAGGGCCGAGCTCTGACGATACCAGTGGCTGGACAATGGCCACTGGCAAGCGCGTCAAACGCCTGCACACGGAGGTGTCTGGTGCAGGCAGCGATGACGAGGCGGGCCCCTCTCCCCACCCTCAGCAGCCAACCACGACCGAGGCCGCCAAGAGGGCGATGCCCATAAAGCCCCTGTTCGTGTTCCTGGATCAGGGGCACCAGTACCCACGGGTATACACCGCCCTGAAACAGGCCGTGCAAGAAAAGTTCACGTGCCAAAACCGCGGCCGTGACGAGATCCAAGTGAATCTCGCGTCCGTCCCTGACTACCACAGGGCAGTCAAAGCACTGCAGCCTATCGGTGCTCAACACTCCGTCCTCCTTCAGAGGGACGAAGTGCCGAAGAATTTGTGTTGCGCGGAGTGCACCGCCACACTCCATCTGAGTTCCTCCAGGAGGAATTCAGCGCCCAGAATCTGCCGGTCCAGAACCACTGGTTCTTGGAGAACCGGCAGCGACGTGAGAAGTGCGATGCACTTGTCATCGAGGTGCCTCAGAGCTGCGACTCTGAGCGCATCTATGCACTAAAAGAGTTCGCCGGCATGCTTGTGCGTGTTGACGATTACCGTCACCCCTCAGGCCCCTCTCAATGTAGCGTCTGCCAGCGCTACAACCACGTTGGCAAGGCCTGCCACGCGGCCCCTGTGTGCCGGTGATGCAGCGGGCCACACCGAGCACCCGACTGCCGCAATGGGGGCAACCTAGATTTTAAGAAGTGCGCGCACTGCAAGGAGGCACACTGCGCGAACTACAAGGGCTGCCAGGCCTATAAAAAAAGAGACCCGCAGGCACCGCCCGCCCCAGGTGCGCAAGCAGCACGAGCAGCAGTCTCGCCGCGACTTGTGCGACAACAGGCGAGCTGCAATGCAGCCCCAGTCGCAACCGTCACATAGGGCCCCACAAGGCTACCTCGGCCCCCCAAAGCACAACCCCTGGGGAACACCGAGGTACCCCCCTCCTCAGAGCTTCGGCGACTACCTGCAGCAGGCAGGTGGCAACCGATTTGCGCCCCTGGAGCAGCACTGCGAGCCCAGCTACAACAAGCTGGACTACCCAGTGCTGGCGAATAACCCCTGGCAGCGGAAGGGGTTCAAAAAGCATCCGACAGGACACAAAAATGGCCAAGGCAAGCCCCCGCGACCCACCTAGGACAGGCCCCCACAGCCTGGGCCGGACAGGCCGCGACAGCCTGCCCAGGAGAAGCTCGTGGCAGCCAAGGCTGCGCCAGCTCAGGCGAGGCCCACGACCGCGCTCACCCGGCCGCAGGTAGCCCCCGCACCTGAGACTAGCATGGCAGTAGACGCAGCTCCAGTGCTGCCAACTGCACCGCTCGCGCCCCAACAGCAGCCAGCCACGAAACCAGGCTTGGCTGACTTCCAGAAAGTGCTCGAGCAGTCGCGCACTTTCAACACAGATGCAAATCTGGCGGCCACAATTGTCCCCATGTGCCAGCTTATGGTTATATGGTGCGACCCATCTTTTGCCCTAACAGAAAAAGTCCATGCGATGATGGGCTTCGTCCAGTCACTGGCTGCCAAGCTCAATGGCAGCCACTAGACAGGCCCCGAGTTGCGTAACAACCCCGGCCGATAGGTTAAGTTTACACTCCCTCCTCTTCTGGAATGCACGTGGCATTAAACATAAAATACCGGAATTCATCCACCACCTGGAAAAATATAAAATCAAAATAGCTGCGATTAACGAAACACACTTGCAGCCAACCGACCGACTGACAATACTAAACTATACAGTTTATAGGCGCGATAGAGAGCAAAATAGATGGGGAGGAGTAGCTCTAGTAGTTCACTGTAGCATTAAACATACTGTATGCCAACTACCCATTTTTCAAAATTTAGAAGCTGTTAGAATAAGCTTAAACATTAACCAACAAAACATTAAACTCATTTCAATGTATGCTCCACCAGGTAGGTTCCTCAGTGTGGCAGACCTGGATGCCCTGTATGGGGCCGCTCCGAACTTCCTCGGTGTAGGTGACATAAATGCGAAACACCTGGAGTGGAATTGCAGGCGCGCGACGGCAAATGGTGGGCTTCTCTATGCGCATCAGCTTGATAAAAACTATCAAGTTCATGCTCCTACTGAGCCCACATTTGATTCAGGCAGACTGAACCAGCTACCAGACATCCTAGACATCGTGCTTAACAAGCGTGTCACCTCGGGATTCGAACTCGAGGTCGTACACGACATGTCCGACCATTTCCCTGTTCACTTACATTTCGACAATGCGAACACGGAAACCAACCCACCACGTAAAATTCGGGACTACAAACACGCCAACTGGGAAGGATTTAAAACTTAAGTCGCGCAAAATTTGTCAGACATCGCTGACATAAATAATAGCGAAAGTTTAGACACCGCAATAACTAAATTTACTGCGGAGATCCAGGATGGTATAAGCCAGTGCATCCCAGAAAAGGAGTTTAAGTTAGTACACGACGAGCTGCCAGCATACATACGCGACTTGATATCGCGCAAAAACAGACTGTGTCGTGAATACACACGACGACGTACTAGCCAAACAAAATAAAGAATAAACGAATTACAAATAATTATTTCAGACGAAATTTCACTGTGGCGAAGCAGCCAGTGGGAAGCAAAAATCACTCGTTTAAAAATTCAGGACGGAAGTGCCTGGTCTATGACGAAGCGATTTTTGAATAAATCTGAAAAAATTCCGCCCCTTGAAACCAATAATGGCCTAGCCAAGCATTCGCAAATATGCTGGAAACAGCCTTTCAACCAAACATGGTGTCTTGCGATAGGCAATAAACAGCGCAAATTTACCACGAATTACGCGAAAAATTGTGCCAGCCCACAATTTCTGAGCCTCTATTAACTCAGGCACAGGAAACCAAGCGAGCAGTGGCGTCTCGTCAGGGCAAGCAAGGCAAGCAGTGCTTGCCTAGGCAGTTTACAGACAATGTATTTTTTAAATAAATATTTTATTCAGAATAGTATTTTACTTTGGCTCGTGCAGTTAGGTGTATGTATTTTTTACACTATCTTCATGGGACCCAATACTGTGCGCTGTGCGCTATAAGAAAAGAACAACGTCGGTCTAATTAGCAAACCTCGTAACTCCACTTTTTGTCAAAAATTGGTTTTTGGTACTACTATATACTCAGATATGTGTTGTATGACCATTCCAAAGATCATAACAATAAACAATCCCTATGGGCTACAATTATATTTTCAGAAAACCTCTTATCTCTAACTGTCGGATTTCCTGCATATTAGCATACCTCGTAACTCCATTTTGTTAGTAAACAAACACAGTGTTATTGTTGGACTGTCTATTAATTGTTTTTAAAATATTATTCTGGTTGTTTCGATATTGTTTGTACGTATGGAACAGGTAAATTTTATTATTAACTCACACTTTAAGGAATTGTCCATTGGTTATTTATGCATACAAAACACTTATTGCAATAAATTATACTTTTCAAACTTTTGTAATACAGGCCATAATATCAAATGTTTCTGGAGGTAATGTCTAAACTATTTTATACGATTTAGCTATCCATTCTTCATTTCAGAATGTCAAGAGCCAAGAATGATTTCGGCATGGATCTCATGAGTACCCCTTGTAGAACATCATACATTCTTTAAGATATTGGCACTTTCATTGTCAATACAGATAGAAGTTTATCAAATATTTGCAACCCATGTTTATCAACTGACGAAACAATGCAGGTATGTAATCAACATGATACGGAAACTAATGATGAATGTGAGGACTTGGTGACTCATAATGCAATGGACTTTGAACTACCATCGGGGTTTGGCAACATTCAGGATGTAGGAATGTTTATAGAAGCTGGATCAGAAGCCACAAACGATCCAAATAATTCCCCAATCTTAACAACAAATGAAAATGAGGACATGCTACCGAATGAAGTAATGCCAGTGTTTCCAGGTGATGAAGCTAATGACAGTAGGTACTGCAAATGTAGTGAAAGAAAACCCACGAAACTTGTACAATGATCATAGCTATTGCTTGGCTTCAGCTATGATCTCTCAAGTCCCACAAGACAATCTGAAAAATATTTCGCCAACAACATCTCGAGCAGAAAATAATGAATCTCTGTCTTCAAATAGTAAAAGAAGGAAGCGGCATCAAGTAGATGGAAGTTTATGAAATGTCAACAAATGGAAAAATGCACGCAAGTTGGGGAAAGAATACAAAGGAAAGAAATTGACAGAAGGTGGAAAATGGAAGTATGATGTACAGAAGAAAGAACGTAAAATGAAACCCCGTTGCAAGTGTGTAAGAAAAGAAAAAAATGCTCTGAAGTGCTGTTCTATTACAGATGCAGTGAGGGAACAAATTTTTAAAGAATTCTGGTCATTGGAATGGGGAGAGAAGAAACTCTTTGTGAACTTTCTTACTGATAATAGTTCAGTTCAGAGAGCTAGAGATAGAAAGGACGAAAGTAAATCCAGGAGTAAATTCTCCTGTAAGTATTACTTGAAGACATTGGATGGCAAACAACGAGTTTGCAAAACCATGTTTTTAAATACTTTGTGTATTGGGGAATGGACTGCACTGAACTGGCAGTTTGAAGGAACAATGAATGATGATGAAGATAACCCTAATAAAGAGATAACACAAACTGTTGGAGAAGCTGCAAATAGAAGAGATTGTAAAGTAATTCCGAGTGAAAATATGGGCAACAATGCTGAACCAAAACTTCGGAAAGCTCAAGAAAAAATATCTTTGGAAGAATTTCTATTCAGTCTTGCAAAAGTCAAGTCCCATTATTGCAGAGCTTCGCCAAAAAAATTATATTTAGAGCCAAAGTGGACATCCAAAATGCAGTTGTACAGAACATCCAAAGATGAGTGGTGCACAAGTAAAGGAGTTCAACCTCTCTCTTCTTGCATATTCACGCAAGTTTTTGAGGACAACAATTAAAGTCTATTTAAGCCCAAGAAATATCAGTGCAGCATATGTGCAGCCTTTAATACAAGCAATCTTAATGAAAAAAGCCACAAACACCATCTACAAAAGAAGATGGAAGCAAGACTGGAGAAAGAATCTGATAAAGCCAAGGAAGAGCATGTGTATACAATGGACTTGCAATCAGTACTTTTGTGCCCAAAATCAAATGTGTCTAGTTTGTACTATAAAACCAAGTTAGCAGTACACAATTTTACTGTTTTCGATTTGAAAACCAAAGATGGCTTCTGTTATCTGTGGAACGAGACTTGAGGGGGGCCTTGGTTCAAATGAGTTTGCTACAATAATTTGCAACTTCATCTTGTCGCAACTACCTTTGAGGAACGATGCCGACAAATTGATACTGTATAGTGATGGTTGCTGCTATCAGAACAGAAATGTGACTCTCACCAATGCACTCTTACAGATATCAGTGACAAAGTGTGTAACGATAGAGCAAAAGTTTCTGGAGGTCGGACACACACAAATGGAGGCAGACTCCATGCACTCGAAGATAGAAAATAAGCTGAAAAACAAGAAGATTAATGTTCCAGCTGACTACATTGCAACTTGCAGGGAAGCACACAGAAATCCACGTCCATATGAAGTTCATTATTTGACTCAGTTTTTTTTTTTTAAATTTGATCATGCTCAAGTGTATAGCTCTATCAGACCAGGCAGAATAACTGGGGATCTATCTGTTACCGACATCAGAGCCTTGAAGTACACTCAAGATGGGGTTATTTTCTACAAGTTGGGTTTCACAGAAGAGTGGAAGAACTTGCCTATTCGCAAAAAGAACATTATTGCTAAGCCATTTGATGGTTTGCCAGCACTGTACACTGAGAGGCTGAAGATAAATAAAACTAAATACGACCATTTGCAGTCCCTGAAAACAACTATGGAGTCAGACTATCACTTATTTTATGATAGCCTTCCTTTTCAAAAATTAAGTGTAAATTTTCTGAGGGGTAAATTTTTTTTCTAATTTGTTGGAGTAATTTTGCCTGATTTATCATTATTAACAGCTAGTTTTATCTTGATGTTATTTCAAACGAATTCATAGTCAATGTTGATTTTATGTACTATACAATATTGCTGTTGTGTATTGTATACTGTCCTTACTGTTCAATATCGGAAATAACCCTTGGATTATTAGAGATAAATTTTATAATACACGAATAAATTTTATGCTATAACTATTCATCTCAAAATTGTTCTAATATTAATATTAAGTTTACGCCAATAAGAAGATTTATTTCTTATCAAACCTCGTATCTCCATATTTAGTTTGAATTTATGATTGTAAAACCTCGTAACACCATTAAAAAAGTTTTAATAATTAAAAACTTACACAGAGTTTATTGACACACGTCAGGGGGTGTTTTAACTTTTATGTGATGATTTAAACACATATTAAGTACAAACAAAAAATTATTCAGTTTTTTGCTTCTCTTGTAAAATTTGTCTTCAGGGAGTTACGAGGTTTGCTAATTAGACCGACGACATGCTGTTTTAGAAGCGTTGCTAGGTTTAGAAGCGTTGGTAGGACCGCTTTCTACAGGAAGGCTGCCGCAGTAGTTTCCTTTCGGAAGGGGGGTGGCATGGTACAATGGTTCAGGGAGGGGATTGGCTGTAAAAACACGTGGTAGAAGCTACGAAAGTAGCGCTTTCTTGCCGAACTGAAGCGAACATGGCCGAAGCAGACGGTGGAATTCTTCCGCCGACTGCTTCGGCTATGTCCGCTACAGTTCGGCAGGGCAGGTGGCGAGGTCGCGTTTCAGTCGGCGGTCGTCTCTCGGGGCGCGCGCATCTCTCTCGCGGGCTTTGGCTGGCAGTGCGTGGGGGATTTGTGGGCGTACGGGAGGCGGCCTAGCAGTGCCAACTGCTACCGACCGCGTCCCGCAGGTGGCGGATACGGGATCCTAGCTCGAGAGTTGCAATCACGCTGGGGTGACTGAATAGCCAATAGCAGTCCGCGGACCAATGGCCGGCCTGTGGAGTCGTTATTACGGCTATCGGGGTGAAAGGTAGTCTGAATGAAGTTCGGCGCGTGGCAGGAAGCAGCTTCGTCGGCGAAGGCACCACAGGGGAGCTCGATGTGCCCTAGATGCGAAGTGTAGACGAACTGCGGGCTGGAAATTGCGGAGCTGTGAACTGCTGCGCGCGCAACGGAACTGAACAGCATCGTAACTCTGAAGGAAGAGATGGCGGCGCCTTTAAGTTGGGGCCCTGTTGGAGCCAGTGGTAGCCTGGGCGGCGCGACCTTCAACCATCCCGGGATTTTGGAGGACAAGAGGGTCCGACTCGCAAGATACTTAATTCACCTGAACGACTTACCCCCACCCTGGCTTGAAAGGTTGTTGGCTGTTGACTGGAAGAAGGAAGATGAAGATGGCGCAATGTCAGGCTGCCTTTCGCCCCATGCGCCCACAGTTCGAGCCGGTTTACTGGCTCGTCTGCCCACATCTGGTTTAACTGTGGCTGCCTGGGCAGCTGGGCGGGGCTGACGAGTGAAGTCGCCCGCCCCTGGTTAATAATAACCCAGGAGTACCCAACATTTAAATGCGGGCCGCAAGGCCCAAGCACCCAACTCCAGCATGGTTGATTTTTCAGCCCCTCCAACTCTTCTTACCTGGACCCTTCTTCCCTCTTGTCCAGTAGTTAACTGCTTGATTAATGCATGTTAATTGTTCCCCGTATGACCCGGCCCAGGGTTTTCCCTGTGTCTATGCAGGTTTTACCTGGGTCACATTAACTAACTTTTAAGCTAGACGACCAATGGGGCGTCAGTCATGGCGCCAATCGCAGCCATGGCTGGCCAGTAAACCCCAATAGCACACAATGCACGCGCCCCTGTCCCGCATGGTTAAAAATCCGCATGGTAGAGTGTATAGGCTTCGGCCTGAGACACACTTAGGTCCTCCCCTAACCTGGATTCTCCCCTTACACACTTAGAATAATTTAGACTAGGAAAAAAAATCGTGGCGTTTCAGGAATGATTGACGTGCCAGTTTCCTGGTACACATACCAGTTAACAGAGTTTCTGATCACGTATGAAGATAATTTCTTTTGTGTTGGTACGAAAAATACCAAGATTTAATTTTTACTATTCTAGTACTTTTCATGAGGTTATTCTCTTTATTTTAAGTACTTACTTTGCCATGTGTTGTCTGTTTATATTTTTGTACCAGATATCGATGATACTACACTCCCACTTAGTATATAAGTAATGTAGAGTAGGTATTTTACTATCAGAATAATGTAAGTCAAACATTATTTTTCAAAAATAATTTATTTAAAAAAAAAGTCAATTTTTCTACCTGTGGAATAGTCAATGTTCAGTTAAGAACACTACTTAAACAGCACCATTTTGTACCTTGAAATCCATATTTTCCCGGGGGAGGACCCCCGGACCCCACCCCCCCCCCCCTTTCAAACATGTTTTGATGTGAACGGAGTTATTGCTTCCCCTCATGTTAACCTCACGCCTCGCCACTGCAAGCGAGCTATTAGGAAAATGAAGCCGCGAAAAGCACCTGGGAATGACGGCATACAAGCTATCGTTCTCAAACAGCTCCCAGATGATGCCCTGGAATATTTAGCTGAATGCATTAATGCAATGCTCAGACTTAGTATTTTCCCCTTCCAGTGGAAGAAAGCTAACGTAATAGCTTTCCACAAGCCAGGCAAAGATAAAAAACTGCCCCAGAATTACAGACCAATAAGTCTGCTTAGTACTGTGTCAAAAATAGCCGAAAGCATAATATTGCATAGACTAAATTGTCACATACACGAAAACAACTTACTGCGAAATGAGCAATTCAGCTTTCGCGGTGCTCATTCGACTGTTCACCAGCTAGTGCGTCTCACTGAAGAGATTACTAGTGCATTTAACGTACAAGACTATGTTGTCGCGACGTTCCTAGACATAGAGAAAGCCTTTGACAGAGTGTTTCATGCAGGGCTTCTCTATAAATTATACCAAGCTGATTTCCCTGACTGATATGTCAAGTTAATCACATCCTACCTAGCAGGCAGAACCTTCAGAGTATCAACTGAAGGAGCCACATCAGACCTAAAACAGATCAGAGCAGGAGTGCCACAGGGCAGCATCATAGGCCCTGTTCTATTCAATGTATACGTGCGTGACATGCCAGGCCCAGCACATAGACTCTTAAATTAGGCTGCTATGCGGACGATACTGTTCTATATAGCAGATCACATAACCTACAGCTGGCCACGACTAGGCTGCAAGTTGCGCTCACTGCAATATAACAGTGGTGCACAACGTGGCGCATTAAAGTGAACACAACGAAGTCAGAAGCTATTGTGTTCACTCGTAAACATCTCCCGCCAATAGACCGTAGGCCGCAACTGAGTTTGTTTGACGAACACATACCGCATAAAGATGTGGTTAAATACTTAGGTGTACACATGGATAGGAAATTAACATGGTGCCATCACATAGACATTAAGCGAGCACAGGCTCAGACTAGACTGTGCTCCTTGTATCCAGTTATTAGTAGACGATGTGGCAGCAGAGTTAAAACCGGCCTACTGCTCTACAAAGCCCTCATACGACCAATAATCATGCAGCTCCAGTATGGGCCACTGCAGCAAAGACACACTTAATAAAACTACAGCGAATTCAGAATAGATGCATTCGAATCGCCACAGACGCCCCAGTGCACTGCCCTGTCGAAGCATTGCATCGTGAAACCAGATCGGACACTTTGCAAGACTTTTACATCCTCACAACTCAGACTTTTTATGATAAATGCGTAAATAGTCTGAATCCACAGATTACTTCTTTAGGGAACTATGATCCGGATGTAGATCAGAAGTATAAACGCCCGAAATCACTCCTGGCGCACCGGCCGCCGTAGTGGCCTGGGATTGGCTGGAGGCTCCGGCCAATCACAGCGCACTAGCGCGCGGCCGAGGCCAGACCCCAACACTGCGGTTGCGGACTGGCGAGAAAATTCTGCCTAAGCTGTAGAACGCAGAGTGATACTGTATGTCTGGTAGCTCGTCCAATTTAATATTAAGATTATTATTATTAAGTTAGAATATTAAGTATTGATCAATAGGATTCTGACCATGTGCCTGACCACGTCTTGCGGCGAAAATGCCCAGGCTGGCAGCATATTGTGTCGGAATTAAGGCCTACCACAACCTCCCAGTACACTCGCCGAGCCGCACGCTGAATCTAGTCGCGTTTATGGCCCAGCGGGGCTCTAATGATACCAGTCGCGTTTTTGGCCCAGCGGGGCTCTAATGAATACATCAACATTACACACATGTATCCTGACATTTATTGACCCTTAGTTTAAGCTATATAATTATTCAGTGAGCAGACTCACTATTGATTAATAGTTGTCTGACCATGTGCCTGACCACGTCCTGCAGTGCAAACAAGCAACATTGGACTAGCCGATGGTTGACATGCCCAGGCTGGCAGCATAATGAGTAGGCATACACGACCGCGGCGACTGGGGCAACCTGGGCGCTGCGGCCGTATAATTATCATATAATTATTTTCTTAAACTATTCGGCTGGCTGGCAGCCTGGCGGGAAACGACTAAAGTCGCCCCCAAAACAACCAGTGCCACCAAATCCAAATGTGGACAAAATGTCCAAGCTCCCACCCATTTGCATAGTAGCCTTTCTACTCTGTCCAACTATTCTTCCAGAACCATCCTTCTGTTTCCTGTAACCAACCTGCTTGTAATTAATGTGACGCCATCCCCGCTACCTCCTATGATTTTTACGTGATTTTTGCTTGGGTTCGAGATCTCAGGGAGGGTTCGGCCTTGCGGCTAGAGGTAGGGGTTAATGCAGTAGGGCCCCTCGAGCTGTTATGGCCACTCGGGACGCCTGAAGAAGAACACAAAGTTTCTAGAGAATAGTTGATGAATTTATTACGGCACAGCCCTTTACATGGTGCTGCCCGTTCTGGCCGTAACGGTTTTACCGACGCGACTAGTCACACGCGCAGCTCACTTCCTCAGTGGAGGCTCACGATTTTAATGCGCGTGAGGGGCGGACTTGTACACGTGATGCGGCGTTACAAAATACACTCTAACATGACCAACGATATCTTGACGAACAAAACACTTCACTAATACCTAACACTTAATATACTGGGCTAGTGGCACGTAGGCCCGTGTCTCCGGCGACTCTACGTGATACCTAGATGTGTCCCAGGTACTGATTCGTTAGTACGTTCGGTGGCACGTGTCGCCTTCTGGCTGCCCCGTGCGGGCCAAAACTAAGTAGCCGGCAAGCTAAGTTGGGGCGTGAAGCGCCGACGTAAAGTCTCGTAGACTCCCCACAGTACTCACGTATTATGTAGAACACTCATCTTGGAGCACTGATTTAATTAAGTGAAATACCTCATGGTAGATTGAGGCCGGCCGCGGAACTGTACGTAAACGATTATGAAAATATTATACTATTGAAATTGCATGTCGGTGAAAGCAAAGGTTGATGGTTCCGCATTGCGCGCAGGATGCCGGCCTGTCGGAGCTCCTGAAGGACACTGCCGGTGTCGCCGCGCGCGACCCCTCTCCCCCGCCAGCCCTCTCGCGGAAACGTGTGAATTTCGCGGGAAACTGAACCGGACAGGTTCGGGACAAAGCGCACAGTGAAACATGATTTTGAAAGGACTGAAATATTAATTGATGAAAAATAATGTTTAATAAAAACCTGTGGAAATATATACATAAATTAATTTGTTGTAGTGCGGCGGAGGGATATGCCACACCCGGCCGGATCCTTCCGCTGGCGTAGCACTCGTTGCCTGACGTTCGCCTCGTCGCACGAACTACACTTTGCTGCGCGCACGAGCGCGTTCGGTGCATACGCCTTTGCGTGACGTTGATGAGGCATAGCGGTCTATGCGACATAGAGGAGCATTGGCGGTCGGCGTCAAATGCATGAAATTTGCATCCCGCATGTCAGTGCCCAGGGTTTTCCCTGTGTCTATGCAGGTTTTACCTGGGCCCAACTTATCTAGTTTTAACTTAGAATAGTCAGTGAGGGGAGTTAGTCATGGCTAAAACTTTGCCATGGCTTGCCAATCCCCTCCTACCACATGATGCATGCTTCCTCTCCTGCATGGTTCATAACCTGCATGCTTAGAGCGTATAGGCTTCGGCCTGAGACGCTCTTAGAGTCTTCCCTACCCAGAACCCTCCCAAATACACTTAGTAATTAGTTAGGTTAGGAAAAAAAACTACGTAAAAAATAAGGTTAGTCTAATACAGTAAGTACTTATAACTTATGTATATTTAAAGAGAATTATAATACAATGAAATATCACTGCATGTTTTGATTAGCCAATTTGACCAGCCATGTTTACATTGCGTCTTTAGAAAAAAATCTGAAGTTGCACGAACGTGGGAAATTCGTGCAGGGTACTGAAACTACGTGAAATGTAGGCTTCCCCAGAGGGTCACGTGGGCCAATCCATCCATATTACTGTTCTGTGGGCCAATCTTTGATCAGTGTCTATGCTCCTTGCGTAGGACTCAGGTTAGGACATTGCTATTGTAGACGGCCCTTTAACAGACGTATTTTTCAGTGAGCCGACCTCCGTAGCGTAGTCGGATGCACACCGGCTTACGGTGCGAGGGGTCCTGGGTTCGAGTCCCGGGTAAGGCATGGGTGTACCATACATATTCTGATATTTGAAAACTAGTTGAAATTGAGATTCACACTGAAAATAATGACCCTTTGGCTGTTGGCGAAAAGCTGTAGGCCACAATAAAAAAAAAAAAAAGTATTTTTCAGTGAGTTCGGAAACAACCCTTCTTGACATGTGTGTGATTGTATTTCAAAATATACAAGCTACACAAAATACTAAGCTTTATTGAATGTATACAAGCTTAAAGTATGAGCGTGTGCACGGTGAATGTGTGTAAAGATATATGTTACCGACTTCTTAATGCGCATGCACACACATTGTGTGTTACGAACTTCAAATTTGTTAACGTTATCTTTTTGACAGAATGCAGTCTGGCACAGAGCAAAAACAAAACATTTTCGTCAGCTGTTTCTGATTCAATTGACGTTTTTGCTGAAAAACTCGTACAAGATAAGGTAAAAAAGTGGCAATACTATAAGTTGCAGCGAAATATACAAATGCCACTGTGCAGAAATACCAATTTAAATTGTGGCACACAAGATCATTTATGCATGAGTGATGAAATGTTAAACGTGGACTCTTTGGTGAATTCCGATCAGGAAACTTGTAAACGCTTTATATTAACAGCACTTAAGGATGGTCGTCATAGAAGTGTTATTGAACTGTTGCAAGTGTTGTGTGACAGAAAACGGGCCCTTCCCTCTGAGTGTCTACTTGAAGCGGTTAGTTCGTTTTCTAGACTAGGTCTTATTGAGGGTGTAAAAGCAGTACAAATGCTGTGTAAGGAAACAAATGTTTATGAGTATACTATTCAAGGTGGGTATAATCACTATGCAGCAGAAGCAACCTGGACTTGTGGCAATATCCAAGAAGCTCTTTCCATCTTCATCACTGTGTATGAACATAATTGTAACTTGCGCAAGAAAATAAGGTCAATGGCTAAGTTTTTAGTGAAAGATGTGCTGTCAAAACAAGGCGAAGCAGCTCTCGTGCTGGTAACGAGATTCGCCTTGACGCTGGCCAGTGAGCACCAGGACTACCATGTCCTGATGGTCCTGTGGCAGTGCTGCTTCCTCAGTAACTGGTTTGCAGACCAGCGGTTGGCAGCCACGCTGTTGAACAAGCACCCAGAACTTCAAAGCAAAGTGGAAGAAGGTGCTTTGGAAATGGCATTTATATCGTTGAAAAGAAATCACGTTGAAGTTGTTCATCGTTTATTGGAGGTGCTCTTGCTGCATGAAATGAGAACAGCCTACAGTCAGGTTTTGAAAGCCTTGTTCGATTATAAATGTAAGTTTACAATTCCACTATGTGAGGAAAATAGCTACAAGGTTGTATTTATTGAGCTTCCACAGATTGCATTAAGCTCTGATGGTACTGGCTAGTAGCAAACCAAACCATTTGAGAGTAATATTTGGACATCGCAGCTTTTTAGATAGGAAAGAAAAAATCTGAAAACATTGTTTTTGTACACTCACACATCCTTAAATTTACCCTGAAGGGATGGTTTTTTAATTCCTACTGGTTCGTGAAAAATAACAGTTCAAAACTTGCATTATAATACTTGTGTTATCACACTGCTACCACCATTCTTGTTTACCCACGATAATGCATCTCTTTGTTTAACAAAACTATAGCCAACTACGGAGAAGAAAAAAATAGGCTAATTATTTTGTTTCACATATAAAAGTTTATCCATGGATCCTGAAGGTTTGATCGCAATGGCATGATTCTGAAGGCTTTATCCTGTGGTTGGTACATGATGCTTGCTGTTTTGATTCATTATATTGAAAGATCCTGTATAAAAAAAATTGTCATATTAGAATTATGATTGTAAGTCAATTAAAAAGTATTTTTTTTTAACCTACAATCATCATTCTTTCTTATTTCACAAGTTTTTCTATGTGCAGGATCTTCCAACGTACTGAACTAAAACAGCAAGCATGTAATACAGGATCAAACCAACAGGATCATGCCATCAGGATCTTTCGAAATACCTACTGAATTAAAACAGCAAGCATATGTAATAGAGGATAAAACCAACAGGATACCTGAAACACCAGCCATATCAAACACAGAATTTATGCTGGCTGTCAAAGAGTTCCTTGGAAAGACTGCAAAATTAAATGTATCAGCTACTTAAGTGCACAGCACGTATTCCTCATAGAAAATGAACGATGTTAACAATTGTGTCCAAATTTTTGCTTCCCATTAGACTTGGCCGTTACATCATGACTCAAAATAGTAGGTACTTTAAATGCTATGTAACAAAACAAACATTTCATAATACAATTACGTATTCTAATAAAACAACAAACATAAAATATATAAGCCTTAAAAGTTCTTTACTATCGCAATACAGTCATTATTTAAATGAATTTCATTATTACGACACCACCTACATTGACTTAAGTTCTCGAAAAAATAAAAATCATAAAGATTTTTTCCATAATTATATTCTCTAGCTTAAAATCATTCCTTCAAGGAAGAAATTTCCTTGTATAGGATATAACTAATGTTTTATCTTTATTAAGAGAACCAAATTAGTGTTACACCAATTAGAAAATGTTTGTACAGTTTTTCCCTAAAATGAATACTTTTCATATATTTATCACACTCTGCATTATTTCTAAGAATTGTACATTAAATATGGTGTCAGAGTTTTGTTTTATAAGTTTATTACAACAGGAGAACACATGAATTTGCTCGTTACCGAGATTAGATGTTAAACATCACTAGGGAGTACTGAGAGACTAGCTCAAGTTAATAACGCACTGTAGTGGAGTGCTCTGGACTGCGTGTGTTTCCCAGATGACCAGCGTGACGTGCGGGCGTGCAGAGACATCGTGCGGTGCTGCATGCACCTGGGCGTGCCCCTCACGCCAGGCCAGCAGCACAAGTTCATCCTCTTGGTCGTTGACACACCCCACGCCCCTGCGAGGAAGCAGCCTGACGAGACGCGGCAGAGACCTCCGGAGTTCACGCTCAAGTTCTAGTCGGCGGGAGCCTTCTGGAGCGATGTCATAGCCAAGAGGTTTGTTTCAGTATTCCTCCTGTGTTACCTTTGTGAAGTCATTTGATACCTGCACGATGTGCTGGAAGCATTTGTTTTTTTCTTGTGGTTGGTTCAATTGATAATCATGTTTTCTCCCAATGCACTACTTACAAATTTCCTAACCTAGATTCCTAAACTGTTTACTTGGTTTTCAACCACTTCCCTTATATCATTAATCAGTCAATCAATAAAGAATATTCTTTTCATTTTTGTACACACTACAAATTTCTATTAGTCAAAACCAACCAGTGTCCTGAACCAAGATGGATTAAAACAGCAAAAGGGAGTAAGGAAGTGGTACTTGTGTTCCAGCATTTAAATACCAAGGAGCAAAAGGGGAACATATTTACTTTTCCTGAAAAATTTAATTTTTGGACTGTGGTTGATTTTGCCTAGAGACCTTCAGATGTAAGAATTTATTTGCAGCATATTTCACTTTGTTACACTCCAAAGACCACCGGACTAGCTCAGATATTTTACGTTTTGGTCTTCGAAGGGTAACTCACAAGGTACACTTGCATGGATTCTGAAAAAGTGAGGTTATGTTTCCCTCAGAATATTAGTTATGGGTGATGTTGAATTTAAATGATGTCTCTCGTACACAAAATGTTTTTCACTGATAATTTATTTATACCTTACGAATCCACGAGATATTTGCCGCCATCTTGCGACAACATTTACAAGTTGAAACAGTATTTTCCTTACTCACAAACAAGCTTCATTAATTTGAGTCACACGCTGACTGGCCGAAAATTGAATATTAAAACAGTTCAAAGTTAAGTCCCGCAGTTGCACTCAACTTTCGGTACAATGCCGAAGGACAATGTCCTCGGAAACAGTGACAAACTTTGGTCAGTCCTGTTTTGGCGATTACCGACGACTGTAGTCAAAAAATTCTAATTGTGTCCAAAAAACGAAAATAAGGTAGATTATAAATCGGTGACGCCCGGACCACAGCCACGAAATTTACTCGTTACATCTTCATAATTAAGTTGTGAGCCACCTACTCAACTAACCACCTCCTCAGTCGCTGTTCAGTAGATGACTAAAGAACCAAAACGATACACTGGTCTCAGGAGAGACCAAGGATTGCACCGTGACGTAACTTTCGGCCAATCGCAGCACAGATTACAACACATGAAAAAACCCTGTACACATATAACTCGGGGCTTCCCTTGATCTGTCTCTTTTCAATTTCACATCAAAATCGGGGACTCCCAGAATATTTTCTCACGCTAGTTGCTCTGTCTCTCTCTTACACAGGATGCATCAATATCGTTTTATCGCCTCGGCGTCACTGTGTCGACGCACGCCTTTCTTTCTCACTCTAACTGGCACGCAACTGGCTCACATGATTTCATCATCCCACGGACAAAATTACACAAGAAAAATACGTTACAGTGCATTTGCACATATAATTAAAATATTTAAATCTTAAAAAACCATTTTAAAACACATAAAAATGTAATTATTTAAGTAGAATTCAGTAAATTTACAGTTACTTGGCTGTTTCATAATCAAGCAAATAGGCTTAAACAATACACAAATATTAGAAACGGGTATTAATTGAGAGAGTACATTAATAAAACATAAGCAAACACAAATATTAACATGGAAAACAATTATAAACTGTAAAATATCATGAAAGTTATTTGAAAAGATTCATTGTAAGTTTCAATAATTTACCACATGTACCATAGTTAGGTTATGCCTGAAAATTATTTAAACAACTTATACTATACTGTATTACTGTTAAAACATATTATTCATAAAAACTTAAAGAAAAATTGGGGAAGGCACTGTCCTGCAATGCTACAACTTCTACAATTTATTGCTTCTTTAATTCAGTTATGTGAGACTGTTATCATTCCAATTTTGATTCAAGTTCATAATAATTAAAAAAATTAATTCTCATTTTCATAAGTCCCCTGTTCCATTTTTTTTTAGCCAATATATAATAAAAAAGAGTTTCCATGTCTTGTCTCTATGAGTCGTGGAAGAGTGTTATGCTTGTAGACTTTCATAGTGAATCATGGATACATCATCAAATATCTTACACTTGGTAACATCTACATATCACCTCAAACACCCAAAATATATATGCTATGTATTTTAAGGCACTTGAAGACAAATTTTATAATTATCAAGATGATATTTTAATAGTGGTGACTTTAATGTGCTTGGGTGTGGATTGGCTCAATAACCATACTATGAACATATTCCATTGCTATATCAAGTCCAAGGCTCAATCTCTACTTAATTTTGCCATCAGCATGAACCTAAATCAGTGTAATAATAATAATTAGAGACACGGAAATTTCGCGAATCGCGATATCGCGAAATAACACCGCAATTTACCTTAATTCACGACAAAACACCGAAATCGCACAGCATCGAGAAATAAAACTGATAATAATGAATTAGACCACCTATGCAAGACATCGCGAAAAACAAGTAAACACGACGTTGACGGCACATCGCCATTTTTCTAAGTTTCAACATGGCCGCTTTGTAGTAATGAAAGTAAATAATGATTTACAGTATTCCCGTCACGTAATCATTACAATTTGAAACGAAAGCAGTAATTGCAATCATAAACTAATTAAAAAGAGAAAAATGTACCTGAGCATCAACACAAAGTTAATAAAAAATACCGGCGATGTTTTCAACACAATATAGCTGCCATGATTTTCAACCCGCTGTATTTACACATTAATCTTGTAGAGAAATATAAAATTTTAATTCTTCCTTTCATGTTGAACAGTTAACAACCTCATGCTTTCAACTACGTTTGACTGGCTTGGCAACCTACTCGTTAGAGCTGTAGGTGTAGCAAACCGCATGTATTCGGTACTGACTAGAGCTGTAGCAAACCGTATGTATTCGTTACTGAGTAACGGGTGCGGCATCTAGTAACGAGTAACGAAACGTTACACACGAATGCATTTCGTTACTCGCATCTTTCGTATGTTTCACGCATGCGCGCGTGTATTCGTTACAAAGAACGATGTTTGTTTATTAATAAAAGTATAATTTGGAAATTCGTCGTCCAAGTTTTTTACTGTTTATTAAAGGTATTGTGTGTGTAGACAAAGTTTTAGATTCGAACAGAAACAACGTAAGAAAGTATTTTTTTACAAATTATAAATATGTATGTTTTTGTTTTTTATAATCGCGTATTTTCACGTTTTATGTTCTTATCTTAAAAGATATATTATCATAAAGCCGCTCTAATGAGAGTTAATTGTTTCTTGGTTAACAAAAGCGGTTAATTATCAAATATTTTTAATTGTTTATATTCGATTTATTTTTATTTACGCGACGCCATACTGTACGCGTACGAAATACGACTCGTTTCGATGCTGTTACATAACAAAGCATGTGCCATGTCATGCGGTATCAGAAGTAACGAGTAACGATACGAAAGTAACGAGTACTAATTGTTATAGTAACGAATACATACGGGTACACATTTTTTCGTTACTTTTACACCTCTAGTACTGACTGAGTAACGGGTGCGCCATCTAGTATCGAGTAACGAAACGTTACACACGGCTGGATTTCGTTACTCGCATTTTTCGTATGTTTCACGCATGCGCGCGCGTATTCGTTACAAATAACGATGTTTGTTTATTAATAAAAGTATGATTTGGAAATTCGTCGTCCAAGTTTTTTTACTGTTTATTAAAGGTATTGTGTGTGTAGACAAAGTTTTAGATTCGAACAGAAACAACGTAAGAAAGTATTTTTTACAAATTATAAATATGTATGTCTTTGTTTTTTATAATCGCGTATTTTCACGGTTTATGTTCTTATCTTAAAAGATATATTATAATAAAGCCGCTCTAATGAGAGTTAATTGTTTCTTGGTTAACAAAAGCTGTTAATTATCAAATATTTTTAATTGTTTATATTCGATTTATTTTTATTTACGCGACGTCATACTGTACGCGTACGAAATACGACTCGATTCGATGCTATGTACCATGTCATGCGGTATCAGAAGTAACGAGTAACGATACGAAAGTAACGAGTACTAATTGTTATAGTAACGAATACATACGGGTACACATTTTTTCGTTACTTTTACACCTCTAGTTGAGACATGCCGTGCCGAGGCAGCGCGCTAGGCGACACCGGGCCGTGCCGAGGCAGCGCGCTAGGCGACACCGGGCCGTGCCGAGGCAGCACGCTAGGCGGCACCGGGCCGTGCCGAGCTGTTTCAAGCCTACAATTTTTATTTGCCAATAGTGTTGACTTTAGAGTGCAGTATACGAGTATACGCCGTGCCACTATTATTTAGCCAAGCAAAACTTGTTGGTCATAAAACCATTCTCAAAAGTTAAAGTAAACATGAAAAACCAAAACAGCGAAATAAAACCGAAATTTGATTTTTTCAAAACGAAATTTAAGGAAAAATAAAACCATTTTTACGGGACTCTAGTAATAATATACAACCTTTCAATTCTGTACTCGACTTGTGTTACACTAATCTATCTGAATGTGTGGTCTTAAAAGCAGAAGATGCATTAGTTAAGATCTGCCACATCTGACTCTTGATATTAAAATTACCATGGAAATTTATTCAACCACAAATGACCCTTCCACTTATACAAATTATAAAAATGAATGGTAATTATTTAGGTTTACATAATGCCATAAAAGATAATGACGGGTCTGATTTCTGTATGTGTACATTCTACATGTATAAACCTCTGGGCTGATGAATTAACCAAGTGTTTATGTGACAATTCAAATACTTTTATCCCAGTTTCGACTGCCCGTGCTTCCACATTCCCCCCTGGTTCTGCAAGGGCCTATTCAAGCTTTGAAATTAAAAAAAAAACTCATAAATTATTTAAAAGAAATAATGGTATGTTGTATTACACACATTTTTCTTATTACTGCTAAAAAGTAAAAATAAATAAATCAAAAGAGACAAAATAATTTGGTCACGTAAGATAAACAATAGCATCAAGAAAACTCCAAAAAAGTTTTGGCCAAATGTCAAAATAATGATGAATGGTTATCAACAAAATTCATCTTTAAATGTTGATAGGTTGTCTCAGAAGATCCCATTTTTAATTTCAAATTGTTATGCTAACAATTTTTTAGTATATATGTATCACTGAATGTCATGCCTCCCAGTGCTACTGTGAATACCACCCTAAATTCAACTCCAATGTCTTTCATTTCTGAGAGGCTAGTACTATGGGACATTAAATCCCAGAAACCTACCAAATCTACAGGACCTGAGGGTATACCCAATTTTATACTAAAAGAATGTTCTCTGCATATCATGCCTCTGTTACAGCATGTATTTAATAGTAGCTTGAGTACAGAAGTCTCCCTTTATAAAGGAAAAATAGCTAACGTTATCCCGATTCATATGAAAGGCAGTAAACTACAAGTTAGCAATTATAGGCCCATATCTCACCTTAATGGTTTTGCAAAAAATGTTTGAAAAAAAAATAGTGTTTAGACATCTGTATTTCCACCTTAAAAATAGATTATCTAAACATCGACATGGTTTTGGATTTGGGATGTCAACTACCACAAATTTACTTACTTTTATAAACCCTAGATGCTGAAGTAACTAATAGGGGTCAATTTGATGCTTGCTACTGTGACCTTGCCAAGGCATTTGATACTGTGAACCACTCAGTATTTATTCAGAAGCTTACAAGATTTGATGTGTGTTATAAATATTTAGGTTGGCTTTCTAATTATCTTACAGATTTTTTGTTTCAATTAATAACCTTGAACTTCTCTTTACACCAAGTTCCCTCTGGTGTCCCTCAAGGAGGTACTCTATCAACTATCACCTTTATTATTTAACATCTCTATTCATGACATTACTCAGGTTCTAAATTACTAAATTTGCTGATGATTTAAAAATCTTTAGAAAGATAACTTCTGAAAATGATTGTCAGCTACTTCAGCATGACATTTCTGAAATCTCTAAATGGTGTTAACACTAATTTGGTTACTCTTAATAAAGATAAAACATTAGTTATATCATATCCTATACAAGGAAATTTCTTCCTTGAGGGAAGGATTTTAAGCTAGAGAATATAATTATAGAAAAAATCTTTATGTATTAAAGATCTAGGCATTACACTTGACTCTAAATTATATTTCCATAAACATATGGTATCTAGCTCTCACAGAACCCTAGCTTTGATCAAATACATTACGTACCTTGCATCATTACTTACACTTTACTTTTCGTTAATTAGAACCAAACTAGAATATGTTCCGTAATTTGGAATAACATCAACTCTTCCAACAGTGACTAAGTTCAAAATATACAAACTATAATTCTTAAAATTATAAATAAAAGCATCTTTTAAAACCTTTCCTACCACCGTTAATCAAACGCAGATAACTATTTTTTTTCCGCAGCTGCTATAGTTCCAAAATATGCTGTAATTATTTACTTAATAACACTGGGCTCAGAATGACTAAATATAAGTCGATCACAGGCATTGCTCTGTTCTCTTAGCAATATTAATGATATAATATACATATTGGTTAACAATTTCAATGATGTAGATAAATATGCTAATCTTTTTGACAGCTAAATAGACATTAAAGGTTATGTGCTAGTGTACAATAATTTCAATTCTCCAATAAATCTTTGTCTAAATTGAAATATATACATATTTTTGTATAAATGTTTACAACTTACCTCCATGTGGTATTAAATATTAAGCTAGTTGTCTTGTAATTTTCTTTTGTTATTTTGTTATAATTCTTGTTCATATTTCCGATTATTGTTCATATTCAATTTCTGATGGTATATTATTTGTTGATATTTGTAACTGTAATTGTTTGTTCTTGTCTTCAAATGTGTTGTACTTTGTGCCTTTTTTTGTATTTGCTGTTAGTCTCTGCATGTATGCAGTGACTGCTAGTGTCAGTTGGCTATCTGCTGGTGGTGCCTACCTGTTAGTTTTCTCCTTGCAGGTGGTGCCTACCTAGGATCAGCATTTTACATGCCTTTTGGGTCTACACTGCCTGTGTACCGTGGTTTTTGTATGTCATGCCCACCTAAAAAGTTTCTAACGGTTGTTATGTATGATACAAATTTAAATACGTAAATCAATAAAAGTCACCTAGTTCAGAACATAACGTGAGTGTAATTTAGTTTAATCTTAATATGATAAAATAGCAAAACAATCATCAAAATTGAAGTTACAGATTTGCTTAAAAATGTTTTCTTTGGGAGATTCTGTACCCAAGCTCCCAGTATGGCTTCTTTCCCAAATATGTATTGGAGTCGCCACTGATGTTCACCCTCTGAGATAGTGATTTGTGACAATTTATTTGATTCTGTGTACTTCACTTCTTCCTGTGCTCTGCTCAGTATTCTTTCTACTAAACATGTCTTAAGATGTGCCTGCTGTCCATTGAGTTGCTGTGGTGTTGACGTAAAGTGGGTGGCTTTTGATTACTGTAGTTCCTAGAGAAATTGTGTGGTTAAAACTATTTGTTTAGTAGCAGAGTGGAATAGTTTTATATTTAATTTCTGCCGTGTGGTACTAACACCAGAGGTGTAACTCTCGCATTGGCAAACAGGTGGGATTTGTTGCATCATCTGAAAAATACATATCCTATGCATTTAAATCAGAATTCCAAGAGTAAACGCAATATAGAAATGAAATGTGTTCTCGAAAATTTTACAAAGCATTAGTTGTACAGCAAATCATAAATAAAATCTAATGACAATCTTCTTGAGTTGAATTACTTACACAAAGTGAAATTAAATGTAGTTCATAGTTTTGGAAATTTGCACATTTGTTCAGCCACTAACAGGGTTGGCACCAGTGAATTATTTTGCATTTAACGGTTCAATTACCATTGTTTTTTCTCTGTCTATAACCTTCAGCATTTTGCAGATGCTGTTCTGAAGGTGTGCCCTATATAAATTGTATTAAAACACATTTCTTCTTTTAGATGGACACTATTTGGCAAACACGTTAGTAATTGGGTAAGGTATCAAGGGATACACATTGCTGCCAGTAGCATGAACAGAATCTCCTCTGCAATATCAATATCAGTATGCAACTAGAGCCATAAAAGGGTTATATTATGGGTTTCAACATAAGTATGAGATAGCCTCCACCCAAACGCTCAGTTGCTCATCAGAACTGACAAGTCGGGAACTGCACCTGACGAAACGACAGGGCACCAGTCTGACGTGATGGACTGTCCGACCAGACGGACCGAGTGTCGGGTGCCGGCCATGTACTTGCTCAGTGTAAGAGAAGCCTACGTGAAGGTAGGGCAGTCAATAAAAATATCGGTTGATAAACAATAATTAATGCATTTCTCAACCAATTTTGTTTTTCTGTACATCGTTATGATGGTCGTCTTGGAAAGCCTCATTGATGCACGCCGAGGTCTTGGACGGTCCAGGGGTCTCTGTGACTGCGAGTTCCATGTCCTCTGTCCCCCTCTTGGTCAGCCAGTACATGGCCCTGGAAGCACAACACGACAGCCAGCTGTTGCAGCTCTTCATTACAGAAAGCAGAAAAAAAAAAGAAACAAGAGACAGAAGATTCTCATCCTTTGAATGAGTGAATAATTTCATAGACATTATCATTGGAGACATGGGTGATGAGATGAGAATGGAGCACTGACAGAATGCATGGGTGAAGGGGCTACCTGCTCACTGCACTATAGTAATCGAACTCTGATTGGCTTGGGGGAGTGGCCCTGCCTCATTCTTTGAGGTCTACTTTAACTATTCAGATGGAACTATTTTGAATGGTTATCTGAAACACGCGGCAGGGTGAGGGTCTCGCGGTACTCACAGGAACATAAGTGCCGCAGGGACGACGAGTGCTGCGCCCAGCAGGTAGACGGCCCCTGGCATGACCTTGAGCGTGGATGCGTACACCAGACTGTACATTGGACTGTAGATGAGAGGTGCAGTCATCTCGCACACTCCGAACAGCGAGTTCACCTTCCCTGCAACACCCGTCCTTCATCCAGTCGTGTCCCCACACTACACACCACGCGCGACAGGCCCGGGAACACTGTGTATCATGACTGTGTGTGTATGACAACAGATACGTATCACATTCACACACACACATTCGTGGCATTAATCATCCCAGATTTGGGCTTAATAAACTGGGATGTGACCATGAGGAGTTTTGAGAAACTAATGAAACATTTTCTTTATACAGGTGAAGAATGAAAAATATTATATTACCAACACAGGCAAAAATAAATATTGTTACAAAATTAGAAAGGGAACACAAGATTCAAAAAGAATAGCCCAATTAAAATTTTTTCCATATGTTGACTGCACAAAATTTTCAATCATCTCTTAATTTTTAAACACACTAATATCCATCTACCAAATGTCATAACATAATTAATTGAGTAAATTCAGATGCCTCTAATCTTGTATGTCTGCACACCATTGTTCCCACTACACCTATCCCTCACTTAGCACAACTAATTTGTTCCTAAAAATGTTCATGTTATTCAAAATCACGTATTCTGAAGCATTAGTTTCCATAAATAGCAAGGCTAATTTATTTAATGTGTTCCAAAATTGAGTAGGAAAATATACTTTATGTAATATAAATGTGTTGAATAACACTCAACTATAAAAATGTCACACCATTTATCTTTATATGCCCCCATCGCACCTTGTATGACAAATACGACACAGCATAACGGGATATAGGTAGTTTTTGACTTTGTCAGTCGGCTGGCTGACTTGCCCGCCCGGGCGTGATCTTTAACTCACGTCACGCACCTTTCCAAACCATCCTTTACTGACAGTGAAAATAATATTAATGTCCGGATAATTGCATTTTAATTTATCAAAAATTAAAGTGCTTATTCGAGTATCACCACCTGGTTCACACCAATCCTGTCAGGCCAATGATTATTTTTTTTTCATTGCAACATTCATTTAACAACCTTTAGCATGTGAATCATCTGTTTATTTCTGTTCCGGTATCTAATGTCAACTATATTTCCGCTAGTACAACCAACAGCATCAGAATTATGTATATAAACATTTGGTAAGAGTCCTTATTTCGTACGATTATGCGCACAGTTGACTTGCTTAAAACTAAAGTGTGACCAAAATAAGTGTGGCCTTCATGACAACCTGCGTGCCGTAATACTTCTAGTTTTGTCTCAAATACTGGAACACAATGCATTATGAGTGATCAAGCACGTACAGTTACAGACAGCTGAATGGACAGATGTTGCTTTTGTAGGAGTGAATTCCCTGCCACTGGCTAGACTGAGTTCATGGCCCGGTTTGTGGCCAGGCGACAACGGTACAGCACGGCGGCATACGCGCGGACGTTAAAACATTTGGTCCTTTATACACTCCATAGCCGTAATTTAACTTGCCATAGCTGATGTTTGGCTAACTGTATCCCACGGAACATCTGTTGTTTACTGAGTTGAAACAGACTTCGTGGCGTCGTGCTCTACTATTTTTTTTTTTGTCTGCCGAGATTTTGTGCTAACTGAAATTTACAGATGTGCTATTCAAGACTGGGGTAGTAAAATTCACATTGCGTTAAATGACTATGCGCAATCTGAAAACGTGCTAAGTGAGGTATAGGTGTACTCACTCACACTGCAACACTTCCTTGCCTCGTCTGTATCACCTCGGGTCCTCAAAGTCGCTCGTCACCAGAACTCGCCCGCTTGCTGCAGAAGAGCTCTCGAGACTCCCTCGCTGGTATCGCTACCTAACAGACTCTTCCTCGCTCGCAGAGGCTCCCTACTCGCTTGGACTCTCCCACCATGCCGACGATCCTTGCTCAGACGGAGCTCTCCTCACCCCGAATCCAGCGTGTCTCGCGTGTGCACGTCATTCACCTCGCCCGCACACTTCACTCCTCAATTCCTCGGCCATTGTCGGCCAGGCCTTACATACCCACTGCAAGAGCCTGCCAAAATCTCTGGTAGGCCCCGTTGCACAACGAGGGCGACGGCTGGCACTTTCAGACCCCTGGGCAGCAGACTTACACACGTGCCAGGTAAAGGGGGGGTTAGCAGGCCGCACCTCCCAGCTGTCACCCTTCCAGACGACTTGGCGCTCCATCATCTGCACGTGCAGGGCTAAGTTTCCCAGAACTTGGCGACCGTCTCCTCTTGCCTCGCAAAAATATGTTAACAGCAATGAAATATTGCAATTATGCTTTAGAAAAATTTAAGCGATCACATGGTCTGCTACGGCTGTTGGGTATGAAAGTGCTGTTGAACTTTTCAGTGTCTACTGGCTGAGATGTTGGGATGTGCCTCTCTTTTTCCTACACAAGAGGAAAGACACATGTGCCACATCCCCTCTGCTGCCTGCAGCTTGAGACCTTTCATTCAGTAGCATGTGGCGTGTTAGTGACCTTTTCACCCTGAAAATGTCTCCTCGCGTGGAGAACAAAGTAGATTAGAAGAGATGGAAAATAAGTCTTGTTTCTTGCTGGCAATTGCACACACAAGTAATTATTAATAAATAAATATTAAGAGCTCATAAATCATAAGTGTTGGTTTTAATTTCAAAATAAACATCTATTTTGAACAGTAGTTAATTGGGTACTTTATTGTCGTATTCTTTATGTGATTTCTGACAAATCTTTCTATGATGTATGGAGAAATTCTTTATCTGTGTAAATCTTGTGACCCACCAATTACTTGCTTGAAACTGGATTTGTGGGATGTTCTGCAAGCACGCAGTTTCATGTGCCCTGCACTGGACACTTCGTAAGAAACACTGCACACATTTGTCTTAGTTCATGAATAAACTCTACCACTATTCCAGTTCTGAAAACTTTCCATGCTTGGGGCAATGAAAAGCACCCTTAATGAATTTGTGTTTTGCAGTTATTCTTTCTTTTTTTCTTTTCAGTCTTGCACATTTTTTTTTTTTTTTTTGAAGAATACTCTTATTCAGTAGCCTGATTCCCATGTTTTGTGTACGCAACCACACACAACTTGAAATATTCTGTGTATTAATTGTACTTTCCCATTTTCACTCACAGAAATTCAAAACTCAGCCAAACACACACAACTACACTTTCAAATCTCACAACTGAGGAATAAACAAGGGTGTGTGGGCACTCGCCATAACAGTTCTTTCAGCGCGCTTCTTCCCCCACGGTGCAGTCAGTAAATAACTCATGGCTCAAGGCCACGGGAATTCCAAGCTGGTCCTTGTTCCTAGCCTGTAAGTTATTTCTTAATGTTCCACTCGCCAGGCTTTGAACAGAACATCAGTTGGACATTTCATTGACAGGGAAAACTCAATTAAAATTATTTATGCTAAACCATGGGTACGTCCATCATGCAAAGGTGAAAATATGATGGTGAATACAGTATGTTTTGTGTGTACGTGCGAAAACAATTCCAGCTTCCCACTGTGCTAATTTAAAAATAAATAACACATAAAAATTACCAGTAAAATGTTTGTCTGTAACTAATGCACTACATACATACCACAGAAGACAGCTTGCTGTTAGGTTCACCCAATCCTTGCATAAACAAGCCAAAAGTTAACAAGAACCCACATGATTGGCTGTAGATGTCATTCTGGGTTAGTGGTGGATCTAAGATTCAATATATTTATATGTTTAAACGGTTAGCAGTCGGGCATCTATGTAGTGTGGTGGCACAGTGATGAGACAATGGGTTCTAACTTAGTCCAACCACCCTGATTCTGGTTTCCTGAAATCACTCCAGGCAAATGCTGAGACAGTTCTTCAAAGTTCATTCAAATTCTAACTAATGGACCGAGAATAATTAAAAATATAAAGTCGAAATTAGTGGAAACTAGCGGCAACAGAACACTATTAAAGATTATTTTTTTCAAATTCTTGCCAATTAGTTGCCTTCATTTAATCTCCTAAACATATTTTTAATATTACTTACAATGTTTTGATGAAGCCTATCAAATAAGAATTTCTTGGGTCTTTTTTCTAAATAATATAATGGGGTTCCATTGAATAGGAAATAAAATATAATGTGTACCATAGTTAACAACGACCAGAACTTTGGAGTTGCGCCACACAAGTTTGTAGAGTTGTTTTAAACGCACCGAGTTCATCCGCAGGCACCAATTTGGAAGCGGATGCTCGCATGGCTATCACTCCGGCTCCGCTCAGCATTTCCACCACTTGTCCTGCACAAACGTACAAGGCTAAGGCTGGGTGCAAGACCTGTGGGAAGTTGGTGCACAACTTGTGAAATCTTACTGTTGGTTTCAGCCAATGAAATTTCACAATGTGTCTGACATCTGTTGGCAGTGTAAGTAACTATATTTACTACCAAATGATTATCCCGTAACATCTTGACCAGCTATTTGTGAACACAGTTTTTCAACATATAAGTAAATAAGGGTTTTATAAAATTTTAGTTAACTATTCTAACCATGAAGTTTTTTTATTTACTATTTTTGAAGGTGACTCATAGGTAATAGCATTAATTAAGTTTTTAAAGCAGGAATTACACCTGAGAATTGTAATTCTCGACAATTTCTTGTCACAATATGATTGATAAATATTAACAGTTCTCTAGTCCCGCCAAAATGGCTTTCTACTGTACTAATTGGTAGTTGCGTCAGGTGTCCGTTAACAGACATTAAATATATTCCATTCCCTTCTATGCTCACGACAGTCCTATGCGCTATTGTGAATCAGTAGGTTGAAAAACATGGCGGTCAAATCTTGTGCGCACGACTTTCTGTTACTGTGAATTTTTCAATTGTGCACGTAGCTTAATTATCATAAGTAAATAAGCTGTATATAACTTTCTGTGTGTGTTGTTTGAAAAGAAAAGACAAGTTGAAGCTGTTTATAAATCACATTACTATAGCCCTATCCAAATGGTTGTATTTTAGCAGCCATTTGACTGTTGTGCATGAGTGCTGTGAAGCTGTAGCTGTCTCGGAAGCTGACCAGATGACAGCAGTGCCTGATACACCATGCTTCAGCGCTCCGGCACTGGGGCCCTGAACTGTCGCCACCTGTGGTCTGGCGGGCTCTGTCCCTGCCTCTACAGCCTCTTACAACCGTAGTTTTGTTTCTTGTTATTGGAAGTGGCTACTGGAACATCATGAAGCAAGGAACAGCAGATCTCAATGAAAGCCTCCAATCACGGATAGAAAACTAGCAATGGTTTGTAAATAACAAAAATGTAGCATTCCTGGACATTGTTTTAAGAATAACCTCTCACAATTCAACTTTGCTTGACCAGTCGCTAATTTTTGTCATGCCTTAAGAGTGTGCTCATATTTATTTTGCTCGAAATCCACAGTTTTTTTTTTTATCCAAGCAATCTGATGCAAACAAGTCTGTTGCCTTATTGACAGACACAATTTATAAATGTTGAAAAAAGACTGTGGAATTTTTGGACTCTAGAAATATCATGTAATTACCATAAGAGAAAAAATAATTTGGGTCTCAATTTCCAGTTAGAAAACCGTACCTTATGGCCAGTGGTAAATTATAAGGAAATTAAACAACAATAATTAATCCTATTGCACCTTAATTATAAATACACCAAAATTTTGGAAGTAATAGAATTATTATTTTAAGTATTTGATTGAGCTTTGCACTGTAAGCTTCATATGGGAATTCTTTGTTTGTGAATCTCATTTTAAATTTATGTTTGAAATATTCCAATGTAGAACAAATGCTTGAAGTAAAGTAAAAAGTATTTTTTGAAAAAAGTTATTTTCCAAACCATTTTTGGTTATCTCTTTAAAAAATGTTCACACAAATTTATTTATTGCTCAAGAATCATAATTCACACAAAATATCACTTACCTTTTATTAGAATTTATCAACACTACATAAATGTTTTTTTCTGTTTCGCACTGTGCACAGCAGGTTGTCTCACCTGCATATAGCATCCAAGGGGCGTAGCTGAAGGCAAACAAAAAGCTCGCTGCAATTTTGCTGATGCATCCAATGAAGCCCACTAGTCCATCGTCCATTTTGAGAACTTTACAGAAAACTGTCATTGCAATCATGGTACCTGACAAAGAAATATGATAGCTCATTAGCACTTTCAACCTTATTACCTTATTACCTTCAGTATAATCTCAAGATTAACATTATGCAATAAAAGTTGTTGTGTGAGTGTATTCTTACCAATTAAGTGAACAACAACGGTGTATGTTGAATACATACTGAAGTCAAACTCATCCCAGTTGAAACGATACCGGGTAAAGAGGTAATTTACAGATGTCTCACCTGTATACGGTATAAAAAAAAAACACACATTACCATTATGCACTATAATACTTTGCATAATAATAATGCATAATATTTTGTAATGAAATTTATATAATGTAAATAAGTATGTTGAAATACATAGAAATAAAGAAGCATCAATATTCATGACTAGAATACTCACCAAACATAGGACCTACTAGAACAATGGACAGAATCATGATCATCAACACTCTCTGTCTTCTGTTCCCATGTCTCTTCTTAAATGCAACCTCGAAGGTTTCCTTGACGTGCTCGATGTTGAAGAAGTCCTGGAGGAAGCCAACGTCCGGAGGCCTGGGTATCGGAGGTTTTGGCTCGCGGACTCGCATCATGCCGTACGTGAAGCCCAGCACGTACAGCACGGAGGAGAGAGAGAACATGCCGTAGAAGCCGATCAGGCGGAAGAGGATCCCGCTGAGCGCCATCCCGAAGGGCATGCCCAGCGACACGAACACGTGCACGACGCCCATGCGGAACGTGCGCATGTGGACGGTGGTGACGTCGCCGATGTAGCTGAACACACCCACGAACATGGTGGTCCAGCCGCCCGTGAGCGCGGGGAACAAGGCCTCCACCACGCCCGCCACCTCCATGGGCAGCTCGTAGAAGAAGTACGTGCAGACGATGAGCCCCACGCTGGTGAGGAACTCCCCCAGGATGGGCAGCATGAGGCACGGCTTCCTGCGCGCACGCCGGTCGCTCCACGACCCGAAGAACAGGATCAGGAGCATGGGGAAGGAGCTGGACAGAGCCATCTTCCACACGGACATCCAGGCCACCAGCTGCTGCACGTGAGTCTCTTCCTCGGAGTAGTTGGCCGTGTGGCGGGCGGTCAGCTCCGAGCACACGTGCTCCCCGTACCCCAGGTTCACCCGGCACGCCTTCTCCAAGTTGAGGTTCTGTGTCGCCAGGCCGGCCAACACGCTCGGCATCACGTAGCACGCGAGGATGGGTTCCACCGTGATGTTGCTCTTCAGGTAGGCGCACTTCTCCCGCACACTCATGAGCTTCCAGTCCGCGGTGCTCTTGGTCTCACCCACGCCCGTCCCCATCGCGTCTGGCACTAGCACGGCACCCGCACACAGTGTGACTGGCAGCCCGTGTTTCCTGGGAATCCCCGGGACAATACTGCGCGTCCAGCTATTCTTGTTTTCCACTCGACCGTGAGCTCATCACACCGACTTGCTAAATGACTTAGCTGACTTAGCTGGAACTGCTTCGTTCTTCCAGTCAGTATTTACTCAACAATTCACTCTCTTCCTCTTATTGCTGTTGCGGTGGTTTAACGTGCCACGTGCTCATCCGTGCGACCGTGCGGAGATTCACGGCCGGTTACGTGTGTGTTTGAGTGAGAGGAAGGGAGATGGGAAAACCTGTTTGGACACATGAAGGTCATGAGCCACTCATCCTCTTACGGGCTGTAATTTCCCAGAGAACGTCCTGTGTGACCTTCACGGGTTGTTAGCCCCCTACAGGCTGCCAGAGAAGCTCTCAACCAGTCTGGGATGCCCAAGGATTCCACATGACATTAACATCCTTTAACACCTTGCGTGATCTAGGTCGGTAACGGTCCGGTACAGGACGTACAGAAAGTAATACAACCATCGCCTAGGTAGTGAGTAATATAGTTTTATATTAGGAAGATGGTCTGTATTTTTGTAGCAAGTAATGGGTTTGTCAATACAGTGGTTTTTGTTGCCTTTTGTTTCATAAATATAATTTAATACAAAGTTTATATTTCAATGATGCCGGCTTATACATGTGGTAAACATTACAACAGTTGCCTGAACAACCTCATTACAATGTGTGGAGCAGGAATGCATATAATTAATCACAAATTCTGGATGAGGCTGTATTTGAGTTCCATGCCAAGGTCACAGGTGACCTACAGTTTACAAATAAAACATTTATCTTTACATATTTTCTTGTATTTTAATACACTGTACAGTATAGACTTAATTTTCAAAACTCCGAATCAGCTGCTTGTAATTGAATTTAAGTGTACTAAATCTAAAATTAAAAGTAGGTACTAATTTGGATGTCTAGAATCAAATAATAGCATTATTTGAATGATAATAGCAGATTTTTTTAAGTATTGGCAATTCATTGTACCTTCATTGATTGCCACATTCATGAAATCTGAAACACAACTTTATAAGCAAAGGAAATGCAAACCATTATTTAAATGAACAAAAATTGGAACGTGAACTGTACAATTTTTTTGCACTGTAATGCACAGCTGGCTGGGTCCGGAGAACAGGGTGGGAGTGTGATGTTCTGCCAGTTAGCTGCGGACAAGGAGTGACAAGTTAGCCAGTCCATTGTATGATGCAACATCCAATTCTGTTTCCCCACAATTCAGGCCTTTTCCTGTGCACAGCATCCCTCAAACGCACTAGTAGGTTTCGTTGTTTACCATCTGACCATGTGGTTCAAATTCCTAATGGACAATGCCTTTGCAGTAAAAAAAAAAACCAATATCACCTTGATCTTTGATCAACTCATGCTTGCCTTTTTTAGACGAGGAGACTCTTCGCCCACCCATTTTGACAACTGCACGTTCGTTTCAACATCATAGCCATAAACCGTCTCATCACTGTCATGATGTTCTTAAGGAAGTTTTCATTGGCATTGGCAGTGACAAGCAGTTCCTGTTTCTGATCCGTCAGTTACCAAACACAGCACGAATTTTGCACTGACACGACACATTTTAAGTTTATCACTCAAAATTTGATAGTATGATCCTACGCTGATGCCCACCTCGTCCGTAACTTCTCGAACAGATAAATGACGATTTCCATGAATCGCAGCACAAACACTCTCTACGTGGTCATCATCTGTTGATGTGGAAAATTGTCCAGGCGATAGTCACCGACTGACATTCTGCCGTGTTAATTCTTAAACCACTCATAGCACTGAATGTGATTCATAGAGTCCTTCCCCTATGCTTAGCTGAGCAATTGAAATGTCTCTGTAATTTTTAGCCAAGTTTATAGCGAAATGTCACACACACATGTTCTTCAAACTCTTTCTTTGTCACTTTGGCACTAATCCGACGAACGAATTGTACACATGCTCACTTCAGCGGCTGTAACCGCCGACTAATGGTCACAGGGAAACGCGGCAAACAGCAGTTTGTGTCTAAACCTACTAATAGGTGCGCTCAGTAGACGCAGTTCAGTTTCTTTTCGAACACACTTCGTATTCAATAATAAAAAAAATGTTAGGCATAGGAAAAGAGAATTTTAAGGAGTTTATTCATTTATTTATTCATGCAAAACCTACATTATGTTGTAATTTTTTTACATGTATATAATTATATATAATTCTGCATGACTGCCTTCTCTACTTGTGTACTTTCTTTATTTTATGAATCAGTTAGTACTTACAATCGCTAATTATATTATTGTTTGTTAATACCTATTATTAACAATGTTGATTATGTGAAAATAAAGTGAATGAATTGCATAAAAAATGTATGTTTGGGCACCAGAATTTACATAACCCAAGAATGCAAATTCAGTATACTGATAAATGTGTGTGATCAGCTACCACTAATTCAATATTTTGAGACATTTAATCAAAATGAATATACATGTTACGATTATTATTGTTATATATCACATTCATGGTTATCTAAGAATTCAAAGTCCAATAACCAAGATTAACTTGTGACTGAATGGCATAGCTCAGGCACAAAATGAATAGGTAATGCTTATCTGATAGTCAGGCCTGCATTGTCCCTACAGTCAGGGTTACCTACAATGTTATCAAAATCAGTTTTAACTGATTGCAGGGAAGCTCTACCTGTATTATTAATGTACAGCATTATTTAAATTTTGGCATGGCACACTCATTCAAGCTTTCTATTCCAACAACATGGTGCTGGAAAAAAGGTCTCTAAGCAACTAAACTGTTGTCCATGGTTACACAATTTTGAAAAGGCTGTCAAAGATCAAAACTTAAAACTATACATTAACTCAACACAATACATATAACGACCAAGAGAAAACATCTTACTTATGAAATAAGTATAAATTAAACTGATCCTTTGCACTGACAAAATAATTTCAATACTCTGTAAGAACTGTATTCTTACAACGTAGAGCCTTTTACTATAGTAGAAGCCATTAGGCTATGGAAGAATTCCATTTTACATGGAATTATTGCATAATTTTCAAGTTACATAGCAAATAAATAATTCCATTATCAAAATTATGACATTAAAAACTAAAATAAAATTATATTTATAGCCTTAATGCATTCAGGTTCAGCAATTTTTATATTAGGTTTGTAGAGCTCTTTTAAATCAAGTATTTTAGAATTAGTACTCTATTTAAAAAAATTTCTGAGTCCAACAGTTAATTTCATAATTCACACACCCATTGTTGTTGAATATGTTCATGCTGACAGCTCTGTGCAACTTGTACATGGTGCTTCGCAGTTAACAATTTACAGAATTTTTTCCCCCCAACTTCAATGTACCAGTTGCATGTATCATCCAATCCGGACATGACAGAAGTTCAGAGTACATAATTTCTTTCCTCCATCTGATTAATTCTTCTAGACATTTAAGATTTCTGAAGTCTCAATTGTTTCTTCTTTTGCTGTCTTTTAAATATTTAAAAAAAAGTTGATTTTGTTCCTTAAACAACCTGTTTGACATTACACTCTGAAAAACCATTCAAGCCTAATAATTCCATCACTTTCATAGATTCTAAACAGGAGCAGACATGACTGAGATCTGGAAATTGTCTACTAGTTCCAACACCTGCCACAAACATTTAGTCGAACAGAAAAAACAACAGTGCAATGAAAGTACATGGTGGAGTGGTAAATAATCTCCAAAGATAATGGCTCTAACTACATATTATTTTGCAAGCAATTCCTATTTTGTGGAGGTTGTTTGCAGAAGCCAAATGAATGTGGGATATCAAAGATCACCAACTGTCGTTAATCTCAACATTTAACATCACGCAAAAAACATGCACAAAAATTAAATGCTCAACAAATTTCCAATTCTTTCATAACATTGACCAATCCCCTAAAATATAATGTAACAGGTCTACTCAAAGAGTGCACTGCAAAGATTGTGGTTGCTACAAGAGATTGGCACCATAGACTGTACTATAGTAAAGACTTTCAAAAGCCAATAACGCAATAACTAAATTAAGAAGTTTTTACTTTTTCCCATTTACTTTTTTTAAGCATATTTTAAAAAGTTAAACGCTAAAGCAGAAAGAATGCCTTAGGCAAAAGTATCCTTGAAAGAGATCTTCCACACCTGGAGTCTTACAAGTTGCATTAATTACTGTAGTAAATGGTTTCAGAAAAGAAAAAGAAAAAGAAAAAAATCAAGAGTTTTTTTATGGGACATTAAGTTTTCTAGTTTCTTTTATTTTCAAATGTTCACAATTTTTATTCATGCATGACCTCTAGTCTTTTTCCCGACATGGCGGGCAGTTTTCAGAGGTGTTCAAAGGAACACAGAAGTGCAGGCGAGTGTTTTACAGCCAGTGAGTCTTCATTTGTTCAAACATGTATGATGCTTCAGCTGCAGAATGATAAACATGCTAAAAAGGAAAGTGTGCAGATTTTATAACTGGCTAGTCCGCCCCTGGTCAGCAAGTGACCACAGAACAGCTGGGGAGCACTGTCGGACAGACAGCCATGCCCAGAGCGGGCACTGGCTGGACATTCACAGATGCCCGGTACGGCAGCGAATCACCAAAGTAGTGATGCTCTTGATTTCTTCATCTTTCACTATTCTAGCATATTGTTTTAACCAATTATGTTTCCATACAACGACCGTTGTTTTTAGAATAGCTACAGTAGAACCTCATTTTTACGTACCTGCGATATACAAATTCCCGCGATTAACGTATTTTTTTACATGCACTGTCAATTTCCCTATACTAATAATGCATTCTTTTCCCGCCTTGTGCAAAAGCATTTCCCACTGTTTATGTAGAATTAGTGCTGTATTTCGTGGCAAACCATCGGAAAATTTAGAGAAAACAATACATTCTCAAAATGAATAGCGTGAAGTTTAATTATTTAGTGTTACTGCATGAGTGTATGGTCACCACAGCTTTGTTCGCCATTGTAAACAACTTACTTTTTTTTTGTGCCACGTGCTATTGTACACCATACGGCCATGAACCAAACGTATGGTGACATAAACATGAAAATTAATAAGTACTTTTCTTAGCGTTCCCCTTTAATCTTAAATGTATTATGCATGAAAATAACGGTGAAAACTCACATTTTAAATACACAAAAGAGCGGATTACATCCATTATTAAAATACATTTTAAGCAACGTACGAGTTTGCTATAAATATGGCATCTTCGTGCATATTCGGCAATGTTCATTTTAACATATTAGAAACATTCTGAAAAGTCAAATGGCTGCAATGAATATCCAAACAATGCAATGGCAATTTAACTTCTATTCCTCAACGTAAACAATTAAATTGATGGTGGTAGCTATTATTTTATAGTATTATTTCTCAAAAAATCTGAAATTAATAAAACTTTAACACGTAATTAAATACAAAGTTCAAAAATCAATTGTGTTACAAAATTTCAGCACCAAGTGGCTATATCAAGATGTTTCAACATTCTCATCTCTTACACAAGAACACCAAATTTCATGTTTAACTTTCGGCAATAATGAAGAACGGGGATATTGGTTATATTTATAATTTTAATTATGTGAGATAGTGAATTTCTAGTTAATATATAAAAATGTAACCGTCTCTGACATGTTATTCAGTGTGGTATATATTTTCTTATTGTTTTCCATATAGTGAGATGATAAAAAATATTTGAACAGTTCCCTCATTTTGCATTTTCCCGGTTTTTACATATTTTTTTCCTGGTCCCTTGAAATATGTAAAAATGAGGTTCTACTCTATACAGTAGAACCCTGTTATAATGTTCCTGCATATAATGTTTTCCTGCTTATAATGTCATATTTTTAAAGTCCCAATATTTCCCCCATAAGGACAATGTATTTATTTCCTGCATATAACGTTCATAAATAGTGTAATTTCCTGCTTATAATGTTTGCTTTCTAACATTCAATAAATGGGGAAAAAATGTTTTAAAACCAAATTATTCCAACACTTACGATAAAAAGTTTCCTTTATGTATGTTTATGTTTACAATCACTGCCATACAATACATGAAGTTTGTTAAAATACAATTTTATGCAATATACTGAAGGTACACAATGTTCATAGTTACGTGTCAGTTGGCACCCTTAGTCAACTCTTCTCTTCCTTGCCATTACAGTGGGTATTCAGATGCACATACATAGTCCTACGATATTTAAGTTGCCAACCATTGAGCGAGGGCATAACTAAAAGTATTTTCTATTGCTTACAAATAATTTTTTTTTTCATTCATACGTAGGAATCCCAAAATTAAACATTTTCAGGTGGCGAAGGAGTAGACGTTCTCACTCTTAATGTTGTCATCATGAATCGTGAGACAATTTTACAAAAAATGTGGCAGTGTATCTTTAAAGACAAACAAAATTTAACCAGGGAACAAGACGAAGTTGAAAAATTGTTGGCTTGTTTCAGAAAATTTATGTATCAAGTATACTATCTTTTGTTTTAACACTAAAGTTGTTTACATAGCTTGGTGAGTCCATTGGTACAAAGCTCGAACATTGTTAAGTGCTAAATTGAGATTTCCTGCTTATAACGTTTTCCTGCTTATAATGTTTTTTTCTTGTGCTCCCTTGAAAAACATTATAACAGGGTTCTACTGTAATTTATACTTCGACACAGCCCGAGTGTCCAATGCCCGGGATTACTACCTTCGCAAGTTCACTGAGTGCTGCATTTGTGTGTGTGCCAGGGTGATATTTGTCACCCAATAAGGGAATAATGTTTCTGTGAATAAATTTGTGCTCTCTCAACAAAACGTACATAGGAAAGAGAAAACTTTCCAGAAATATCACTTTGATACATGATTGTAATCTACTGCACAGCAACATCATTTCATTATCATATTCAATCTATTTATGTAACAGAACTCTTGCTCTCATTAAATATATTACTTTTAACGCATCTAATTTGGACTCTATTCTTCGTCTTTATATAGTCTTAGGGATATCTAAGCTAGAATTTGAACAGTTTGGAATAACTTTAACAAAACTTACAGTGACTTACAAATTTAAATAATCAAAAGTATACATCACAATATAAATTTTAATAACAGTCTAGATTCACATTCCCTTCTTGGGTCTTTTTCATCGAGAAGAAAGAAACTCCTATGAATATTAAATAATTTTAGTTATCTTCTAGAAAATGCTGGAATTAAAAGTCCATCTTTCAACAGTCATTATCTCATTATCAACCACTGTTATGTTATTTAAACAGAACAAATCATATATTAGGTATATAGTTTCAATAAAAACTTCAATAAATACAATACCTTAATTCCCTTATTTAGCAATAAACTCAATGTAAAGAAAATAGCAGATCACCTTAATTCTTTACGCTAGATCAATTATATATAATCCATGACTGAATCAATGTGTGTTTAGCTTTATGTATTATCCAGTTATGTATTTATAGTTTTTTCTAATTTTATGTATTTTTGTTTTCATTTCATGTCTGTTTCTGTGTGTTTTTGTTCTTAAGTAGTTTTGTGTATTTGTTTTGTGCCTATAATCTAAGGCATTTTTGCTTTAGGTAGGCATTTTTCAACTACAATAAATAAATAAGGTAGGCATTTTACAACTACAATAAATAAATAAACAAGAAAATATAAATTGCAGCCTAAAGTTTGTTGGTTGATTTCTGACTCATAATAATGCTTTGACTGTTCTGCTACATTCAAAACATTCCTTGCCTCCTAGCAAGCAGTCGTTTTAGCAGGTAATTACTTGTACATACAGTGCAATCAGTAAATGGTGATGTTTAGGTGGAATCAAGTTTTAAATCAACACATTTTTCCTGAAACCTATGCATTATTAAAACATATACTAAGTAGAATTAATTCTGAGGTTTGGTTATAGTTACGTTTGCACACAGATTGCACTGCACAAGATTTTCTGTTAAATGGGAAAACATGTTAAATTTTTGGGCTTAGTGGTTTAATTTTTGAGTAAATAAGCCTACATCACAGCTGTTTAGATAGTTTAACAGAATGAGCCTGGTAGCCGTCATCCTCGTCACTCTGGAAGCCAGCGTTGGCATTGCCCCGACCGGGCTCGCGAGAGGCAGCGGGCGACAGTTCCATGGCACGCTCCGGCTCTGTCTCGACCGGGGTCATGAAGTGCATCAGCCTGCGACAACACCGCACGCTCAGCGCCTGACAGCACTCGACATCTTCTCTTGTTTACACTCGTCACTCAATAACAGTGTATTTACTATTTACAATACACGATGTCCTTAAAACAATGTCCCAGGTTCACTGGTATATTATATCAGTTTAATTAGATTATTCACAACAAATCATACATCAAATTGAAGGTAAACTAACCTAGTAGGGTTTACAAATGTTCAAAATGTGCACTTTTGGTTATATGGCACACATCCAACCTAAAGTCCAATTCTTCCCACACAATGGATGCAACCAATTCTGTGTCTCAACTCTGGCAACTCATTAGGTAGTGGGCGAACGTAGACACAATCTTTTATAAAGCCCAAAAGGAAAAAAATCGCAAGGCGCTATGTCAGGTGAACGTGGAGGCCAGGGAAAAAGAGCTCTGTTGTTTAGGCCATTACAACTAATACAACGGTCAGGGGTTCCATCATGTTGCCATATAAATTGGGCATTCAATTCTTTTGCGCTGCAAGCGAGAAAACAACAAAGCAGTATTCGCGCATGCACTTATCTAAAACTGTTTGAGTTACTCTTTAATTGTGACCTTGAGCCAACACACTACAATGTGTACAGTTGATACAATTAAATTTTATAACTGGGAGATTCTTTTATGCACATAATGGTATTTAAATTACAAAAATAATGATCACAATGACTTCACAAGTGGTGTTGACTTAACTGGATCAGTTGTTGGATGGCAAGCAAACAGAAATGGCGGTAAACTGAAAGATCTTTAATCCTGCATTTAGTCATCCAACGCCAATCAACGCTCGCATGCACAGTCCTTTATAGGGAGGGATTCCAGCTGTCGACCTTGGCTGTCTGGTCGCATCACTGCGCTGCCTGCATATTTAGTTCGCTCAGCATTGTTATCATTTGTTTAGAATTCAGTACCGTGTTCCCCGTTTGCTGTTGGGTTACACATAACATTTTCACATTTGGTAGTATGGTTAAAACAAAACTACAGTGATATTCAATAATCCAACAGAATTGCTTGTCTGACATTGCCGCGGTCTTAAATGTGCCGGGTTAAACACCATTCAACATATTGTGTCAAGTTGTGCTTGTTCAGAGAGAAAAAAAAAAAAAGAGTCTGTGAGGAATATTCTTCCTTTATTTATTAGACTATGTTATAAATATGGTTTTATTATTTGCTAAATTACTCTTTGCAAATTTGATTTCTATATTTGATTTTATTCAAATAAACCATGTTTAAATTCTTGGCATAAAAGTATATCTGTGATTTAACAGTTTTGTTGACAAGCTAAGTAAAGTAAGTAATTAAAATGTCTTTTTATTTATATTTTATTTTAGTGGATGTGATTTAGTACTAAAAAGAAGGTCTAAGATTTCTCACAAAAGATTCAAGTAATTTTTTTTAATGCATTTATTTCAATATAGAGCCCAAAATTATAATTTTTAACATAAATTAAGCAGAATGTCTTTTGTTATTTTTTTTTTTTTGTGATTGGTGACTGTCTATCATTCACTAAACATTCCAAACTGTCTAACATGGTATCATGATACATGAACTATCAGCTTTTCCTCAATCTTAAAGGACAAACCTGTTTTGATATTGCTCCAGCATATTAGAACTTTTTGATTGGAAAAGAAGATAAAATATTGATCACAAAATAATTTTTATCATCAAGTTTATTCAGCTTATGAATTATATGTTTAAAAGGTCAAAGAACCTTTGTAATAGTTGTCAAAGAATAATTTCCATTTGAAATTTGTCTACAAAGGACAAATATTTCTTAAGAATTCTGTGGAATAGACACGTTTTGTGCTACTATGATGTGTTATGGAGGAACTTCAGTAGAACAATGGAATTGGAACTCGAGCGAGTTTACAAGACCTCAACAGTCAATTGTCATCGTTGGATGGTAAATTAGTTCCACAACGGTCTACGGAATTTGCATACATTGTGTCGAAAGAACTACACATGATGAGAACCATTCATGGAAAGTTCTGAGACATTGGTGACAGCAATTCATCAGCATACTTTGACAACGTACAACGTAACTGGCAGTCATTGTGGCCATCTAACCACGTGTGAGCTACGATGAGAATTTATACCAAATCTCGAGAATAGAGCGAAGACTTGGTATCAATGCCTTATCGGCATTTGTAAGTAGAATTTAAAAAAATTTACAAAAATTGTGTGAATGTGCAAATGTTATTTTTCATAAATAGAAATTATTTTAGTTTCACATTTTAATTATTCTGCTTTTGTGTTGTTTGGTTAAATTCTTACCCAGTGATTCTTGTAGTTTTGATTCTCTTACGAATGCTCAGACTGAGTTAAGCTATTTGATATTTGAGAGTGAAAGAATATTTTTAGTTCAATTAATATCATATTTCAAGCTACTAGTTTAAAACTGAAAATGTTTTATTTGATTTTTATGTGAATCAATAATTTTTATTACAATTTTATTATTAGCTTGATGAAACATAAACTATTATGTGTTTACAACCAATTGAATTCTAACAAGTAAAAGAGTAGTTGTAAAAATTGAATTCTTGTTGAACTAGGTTACACAACAGATGGAATTGATCTACTGTATCATGTTTTGTGCCCCGACAACTATTTTGATTAGTTCAATGTACCATTAAACGTTCGTGGTTTTAAACTATCAAAAGATTTTGTTCTTTGGTGTAAAGAAAATTTATGTTGGTTGATAATTGGAAAATATTATTGAAATTTTAAATGAATTGTATATTGTAAAATTTATTCCAACATTTTTGAAATAGGGTTGATTTTAAAGGCAAAACAATGAGGCGTTTACCACGCCTCCATTAACTTCACTTTTATTATTTGTTTGTTTTAACGTCCTTTTGTAACAGTAACATCGTTTTAAATTGATTTGGTATTAATTATGATAGATTGTTTGGCACTTGGTTCATTCTCGCCCTGAAGCTTGATTAAAACAAAAGCATTACGGACATTCGCGGCGCTGCGCGTGTGTGTGTTTCCGCGAGCCAACACCGCGCGGCGCGCTGAGCCTTATAACGTCATGGTGAGGCGTTAACCTGCGACGGTCTGCGGCTGGCGAGCGGTGAGACGGTGGTGGCGGCTGGTGGAGTCGGACTTCGCCTCACGGGTGCAGGCGTGTTGCGCCGCTGCTAAAATGGAAAGGCTGTTCCATTCACCTACGCATCGACCAGTGGCCAGCCCGGGTTATCGTCCAACATGCTGCGCGACTACAAGTAAGCCTCGACGCAACCGTTATTAACAACCAGAGACCGGGTTGGTTTTTTAAGGAAACAATAAGCAGAGAGACTTGAGTGATCATAAACTCAAATTCATATCTTGCTAGCATCTTTAATCGTAATGTGGCGAATTTAACTCTACTCCTTTTTTCTTTTACGCTACGTGAGAAATTACGTAAACTGCAAGCCAGACTTAACACGTTGCTGTGGTGCGGGATGTTAGACTCGCATAATAACGTCATAACTAGAGACTGGTTTGACCAAAATATTGGGAATGTGCCTAAACAACTTTTATAGACAATTAAGTCATCCAAGATTGTAATCAACGGACCTGTTAGGGAAAACTAATGCTTACTTAATGTTTGTAAAATTACCCGTAATATGGTGGTTGTAATGAGTGATTACTTTAGATGTATTTTTTTTTAATGCGAGATCTAGATCTGCAGATGTGTGTAAATGGTTCTGTATTCAATGTACCAAGCCAATGCCAAGCGGGAAAATTAAATAGTAAACAGGCAGTGATGCTTTCAATTATTATTCAGTTCATTTGTTTTTGCCTAGGGACCGTACTTCTCACTGCATTTAGTTGGTACTCCCTTCTGCGATCTCCGACTTCAAACTCGAGCGCCTTAAGTAAGGCCTTAAAACTGCGCAACTCTGCTGGTCAGAGTCGCAGACGCGGTAGTTTTCGGTGTTTAAGATACTTATTGATTTTTTATATCACCAGTATGGCATTGGCTTGGATATATAAATTACATAAAGAGGAGATAATGACTAATTTAAGGGCTGCGTCAGTCGAGCACAGTGCGGACGAAAGCATAGATGTTTTAAGACAGAAGTTTGTGGCGCATTTGAAAGGAGAAAGAGTTTCGTGGCAAACGGAACAGGCAGAAGCGAGTGGGTCGGGCTCGTTTAGTACAAATTTCCTAAAAGATAAGTTTGCTTTGCGATCACTAGAAAATGTTCCGAAACTGCAGTCAGCAAATGTAGAGGATATATTAGAGTTTTGCATGGCCGGGGACAAGCTAGCTAACGCAAATTATTTTTCCAATGAGAGTGATTTAATTTTGGCTGTTGCTTCGCGTTGCACAGGCTTAGCTTACGATATAGTCATTGCGGGTTATAAGAGTCATATGTCCTGGGTTGATTGCAAGGAGGCGTTATGGGAAAATTTATGTCCTTGTAGAGTTAGAGAGGAACTTATAATAGAGAAAACCCGTCGCTTCCAAAGAAAAGGGGAAAAAACTTTGAGTTATGTGCATGACATTTTGGACCATGGTTCGGCCCTTAATGTCCAAATGAGGGAAATGGAGTGGATACGGTTAGTCTTAGAAAACTTGCATCCCCACATTAGGAGGGAGTGTAGCTTTGTGGAGAGGCCCACCAGCTTGTTCGATATTAGTAATTGGGCGGTGGAGGTGGATAATGTGTGTTGGGTTTCCGATTTATGCGAAGAGGAGGAAAAATCAAACATTTTAAAAGAGGGTGAAAGTAGCGTTGGGATAAATGGGGAGGCGGAGTTGAATGTCACGAGAGTGGATAGGTGCAGTGAAGTTGATAAGGTGGGTGTAAAGTCCGAAATTTCAGCATATGATCAAAGTAATAAACATAAAATTAGAAAGAAGTGCTATGCATGTGGCAGTGAGAGGCATCTCATTGCTAAATGCGCAGAGAAGAAGCAGAGTAAAGGTCAGGGGAATAACGTTAGACGAGTGTGTGGGTTTTGTGGCAAGTGGGGGCATTTGTCTCGCAATTGTTTACAAAAAAAAAAGGGTTAGCTGGTTTCGTTTTGAAAATAAGCATCGTCTGGCGGTATTGAAAACTAGAAGTAATATGTGTGTCAGGGTAAGGTTTTATGAGGAGAGAGTCTCGGGTTTAATTGATACCGGGGCTAGCAATTCATTTGTACAGCAGGCGTTTTTGAGTAGGTTAATAACGAGACATCCCGAACTAAGAAAAAATTTAAAAAAGGAGCCAGGGTTTGAGGTACATTTGGCTGATGGGAAAAGCCGGAAAATATCCTTGAAAGTACGTTTGCACTTTAAAATAGAAAATTTTGCCTGGACACGTGATTTTTGGGTAATGCCTGGACTACTCAAAGAATTGATTTTAGGATGGGATTTTTTAAAGGGCACGGGAGCTATAGTGGATTGTAAGAATAGGAGGTTATGTTTCGCGTTTGATAAAAAAGTCAAAATTAGTCTTGAGGCACCCAAGAATAAAATTGAAGTTTGTTGCGGAGGTTTACAGGGGGTGGAGGAACACTTAACAGAAAAACAGAAGGACGAAATCAGGGATATTTGTTTTCGTTATCCCGATGTAATTACGGAAAAGGTGGGTAAATGTGAATTGATGCCGTACCGGATTGAATTAATTGATCAACGTCCGGTGAGGTGTGTGCCATATCAATGTGCACCTCCCAAAATGCTAGTTTTTCGGGAAATCATAGATGATTTACTTAAGCAAAATGTTATTGAAGAAGCGAGTTCAGAGTACGCTTCACCCGCCTTTTTAGTAAAAAAAAAAACACCGGGGAAGTATCGCTTAGTGTTGGACTACCGGATCTTGAATGATCGCATAAAACTAGACGGTTTCCCGCTGCCCAAGGTGGAAACTGTGCTGCAATATTTGGGGCAAGCGAAATATTTTACGGTGTTAGATCTTAATGCTGCTTTTCACCAATGCATGTTGGAGGAGAGTAGCAAGAAGTTCACGGCTTTTGTTACCCCGTGGGGACAGTACCAATGGAAAAGAGTGCCTTTCGGGGTAAATTTTGGCTCACAATGCTTATCGCGTATCTTATCTTACATCCTGAAAGAATATCAATTTAAAAATGTCATTAGTTTTCTGGATGACATCTGTATATTTTCTAATTCTTTCGAGGAACACATGGAACATGTGGAAGGGGTTTTGCAAAAATTACGAGGTGCAGGGTTAACTGTCAATCCTGAAAAAGTTTGTTGGGCCAGAAAGAAAATTCGGTTCCTGGGTTTCATTGTTGGGGAAGGAAAAATTGTAATGGACCCTGACAAAATTGAGGCCATTGTAAATTTCGCGAGACCTCGTAATGTTAAAGGCATCATGAGATTTTTGGGCATGATGGGCTATTTTAGCCGCTTTATTGAGAACTATGCGGATTTGTGCCACCCTTTAAATAATTTAAGAAAAAAAGGGGTTAATTTTAATTGGGGTGAGGTAGAGGAGGCCGCTTTTCTCGGTTTGAAAAAAGCCATTTCCCACCCACCGGTGTTAGCGTTACCTGATTTCCAGAGGCGATTTGTAGTGCAGGTTGACGCTTCGAGTGTCGCGTTAGGCGCGGTTCTCTTGCAGGATTTTGGCAAGGGTCTACAACCCATTATGTTTGCTGGAAGAACACTTAATAGACATGAAAAAGGTTATAGCACATATGAAAAGGAAGCCCTTGCTTGCGTGTATGCTTTGGAACGCTTTGACACTTATCTGGAGCATGACGAATTTGACCTTTACACGGACAATCAGGCTTTGACCTGGTTGTTTTCGCATCCGAGACAACTAGGGAAAATAGGGCGGTGGGTAATGACAATGAGGCTCACTAGGTTTCGGTTCAAAATAATTCATGTAAAGGGAAAGGACAATGTGGTCGCGCATGCCCCTTCGCGGATGTTTGAGGAGGAAGGGGGTGAACAGGATTTGGAAGACGAGAGTGAAGTAATCAGGTGTGGGCGTTTTACTGTGGAGCCAGAACTATTCAACAAAGTAGAGGAGGTGTTAGAACAAGATTTGGAAGGGCAAAATATAATGCGGGATTTACTGCAGGGCAAAAATAAGAATTTCGTGTTAGTGAAGCATAGATTATATTATCAACAAAGGGGGAAAGAGAAAAGACTTTATATTCCTAAGCTCTTACGGCCTATGGTGCTTAAATATTATCACGATAGTGCGTTTGGGGCTCATGGAGGAGTGGACAAGACATATCATAAATTGAGAGATGAAGTCTATTGGGCGGATATGAAAAGAGATGTGCAAAATCATGTTAACACGTGTGAAAGTTGCCTGCTAAGTAAACAAACCGTAAATTCGAAATTGGGTAAATATTCCGTTTCTCTGCCCACGCGTCCCTGGGAGAAGGTTTTCATAGATATTTTTGGTCCTTTGCCTCGATCTCGAGAGAGAAATAATTGTCTTTTGATTATTGTGGATGGTTTCACTAAATTTAATTTTTTTTTACCCTTATCTGACATGAAAGCGGCGAGAATTGTCAAGGCTCTTACGCAAAGAATATGGCAAATTTTTGGAGCACCTGAGAATGTGGTTTCTGACAATGCGGCCTATTTCAATAGTCAAATATTTGGGAACATGTGTTTTCGTTGGGGAATTTGCCACATTAACACCAGCCCGCATTATCCTTGCCCAAACCTGGTAGAAAGAGTGAATAAAAATATTAAGATTGCACTTACTATTTATCATCATCAAGACCATCGCCAGTGGGATGAAAATTTGGACATGCTGAGTTTAGGTTTTAACATGGCTAAGCATGACACCACTCATTTTACTCCCGCCGAATTATTTCTGGGGCGGAAAATACCACACCCTCTTTTAAATGTTTGGGGTATAGGAGATGAATTATGGGCGATCAGTAGTCCACGTTTATTAGAAGGTAAATGGGTAGAAGCTATAAAAAATCTCCAGAACGCTCAGAATAAGGTTGCGAAACAATATACCGTATTTACTCGTGTATAGCGCGCCCTCGTGTATAGCGCGCACCACGATTTTTGCAACAAATTCCAAAGAAAAAATTTTTTTTCCCCATAAATAAATTTTACTAACATTTTGTGGTACCTGTACGTGTGAAACAAATGATAATTTAAATTGATGTGTGGTGATGCGTCAGGAAAATACTTAAACTCTGCTGTGTAGACGGAAGATAATGAAGCGCTGTATCGTCACAACTGGTACTTGGGCGGAGGGAGGGAGGGAGGCAGGCAGTAACAGAGACGCGCGGAGGATTAGATGACTCACCGGTAGCAGCTGGGACGAGGAAGCGAAGGAAGTGGGAGGGGGAATGGCGACAACATTCTTTCTCTCTTTTATTTTACTAGCTGCGTTGGCTTTGTGTAGAGGGGGAGGTCTAAAAATAAACAAGAGACGTGCGAGCTTGCGCACGCACGTGTGTGTGTGCGCGTGCGCGCGCGCGCGAGAGAGACCAGGTTGCGTGTGTGTGTGTGAAAGAGAGGCCTTGTTGCTTGTGCGTATGTGTGGGGGGCTGGCCAGAAACGTCAACAATCACCTGGCAGTTAACGACTTCCACTCCTCCCTTCCCCACCCCCTTTTTTTTTTCCGTGTATAGCGCGCATCCTTATTTTTTTCCCTTACTTGAGGGGAAAAAAGGGCGCGCTATACACGAGTATATACGGTAATAAGGGCCGCTTGGAAAATCCTTTTAAAGTGGGAGACTGGGTGCTTTGCAAAAGTTTTCCCATCAGTAACAAAGCGCTGCACAAAACCGCTTAATTAGAGTTTTCTTACCAGGGGCCTTACAAGGTGATAAGGTATTTAGGGGGAGTAACCGTTCTTTTGCAGCGTGTGGACAAAAGTTTTGAGACACGTAAGGCGCATATTAGTCATCTTAAGAGGTTCACACCCGATCAAAGTAAATGATTGTTTTCGCTCCTTTTAGCCTTATGAATAGAGACTTTTTTTTGAAGTATGTTGCTGTTTGTTAACGAGTAAACGGGAAAGTGGCACAAAGCATTGTTTGGTCTTAATTTTTGTTTTTCTTTGTCTCTCTCAAGTGTTTTTCTTCGCGTGTTTTTTCCCTCTGTGTGCTTTTCTTTGAGGTTAGTTGTTTGAATGGCGTGTTTTGAGTGCTTCCCCGTTTTCTCGCCTTATTGTGGTTCGAAGCTACCTAAATTTTTTTTTTGGTTTTTGGTGTTAAATTATTTTTTTTAAGGGGGGGATATTGAGGCGTTTACCACGCCTCCATTAACTTCACTTTTATTATTTGTTTGTTTTAACGTCCTTTTGTAACAGTAACGTCGTTTTAAATTGATTTGGTATTAATTATGATAGATTGTTTGGCACTTGGTTCATTCTCGCCCTGAAGCTTGATTAAAACAAAAGCATTACGGACATTCGCGGCGCTGCGCGTGTGTGTGTTTCCGCGAGCCAACACCGCGCGGCGCGCTGAGCCTTATGACGTCATGGTGAGGCGTTAACCTGCGACGGTCTGCGGCTGGCGAGCGGGGAGACGGTGGTGGCGGCTGGTGGAGTCGGACTTCGCCTCACGGGTGCAGGCGTGTTGCGCCGCTGCTAAAATGGAAAGGCTGTTCCATTCACCTACGCATCGACCAGTGGCCAGCCCGGGTTATCGTCCAACATGCTGCGCGACTACAAGTAAGCCTCGACGCAACCGTTATTAACAACCAGAGACCGGGTTGGTTTTTTAAGGAAACAATAAGCAGAGAGACTTGAGTGATCATAAACTCAAATTCATATCTTGCTAGCATCTTTAATCGTAATGTGGCGAATTAAACTCTACTCCTTTTTTCTTTTACGCTACGTGAGAAATTACGTAAACTGCAAGCCAGACTTAACACGTTGCTGTGGTGCGGGATGTTAGACTCGCATAATAACGTCATAACTAGAGACCGGTTTGACCAAAATATTGGGAATGTGCCTAAACAACTTTTATAGACAATTAAGTCATCCAAGATTGTAATCAACGGACCTGTTAGGGAAAACTAATGCTTACTTAATGTTTGTAAAATTACCCGTAATATGGTGGTTGTAATGAGTGATTACTTTAGATGTATTTTTTTTTAATGCGAGATCTAAGATCTGCAGATGTGTGTAAATGGTTCTGTATTCAATGTACCAAGCCAATGCCAAGCGGGAAAATTAAATAGTAAACAGGCAGTGATGCTTTCAATTATTATTCAGTTCATTTGTTTTTGCCTAGGGACCGTACTTCTCACTGCATTTAGTTGGTACTCCCTTCTGCGATCTCCGACTTCAAACTCGAGCGCCTTAAGTAAGGCCTCAACAATATTAATTATATGTCTGAAACTTGATATTCGCGATACCAGTAATGTATCAAAAGTACCCATTACCTACTTAATTAAAATTTTATCATACAGATAGTAATTTGTATAAGTCTTTTATTTCAGTGGCTTGAAGTCTGAAAAGAAATGTTATTTAACTAAAGAAAGCTTATTGTGGGGATCAATCTGTTAAAATTGTTGATTTAACTGACTACAAATTTCAGTACACATGAATATGCTCTAATGAATTTTTGTCAAGTGAGTGGTGGATTACACGAAGAGAGATCTTTCCACCATATCAAACTTTAACTCCCTCACTTAGATCTTGTTGCAATACTCCTTACATCCGTTCCAACCCTCTGTCATCTAGCTCGACCCGTTTACAACAAGAATCAATGGTGACGTAACATCATACCTTCACACCATTCAAATGGTTCGTTAGACCTGTTTACTACGATTTTAGTTACAATATTAAAATTTTGTCTTTCTTAATAGTTTCAAGAAACACCTGGTAATATTTACTTTCACTACACAATTTTTTGTACCAAATAATGATTTTACATTTACAGTCTTGCCAATGTTTTTTTGGTAAATAAGTTTTACATCAACTAAATGTACATACTTAAACTCAGTGTAAATAAACACCTAATCAGCTCTTTTTTACTGATTTAAAAACTTCCATTTGCTTCACTTGTAGATGATTGGTGGTGCAAGGTGGCAAAAGAGCAGTGGCACTTACATGAACACCACGGCAATAGGAACAGCAAAGAGCGCGCTCATGAAGTACACTGCCCCGGGAAAAGTTTCGTTGGTGACGGCGTACACAGAGTTGTACAGCGTGCTGTACGCCAGCGGAGCCAGCGACTCGAACACGCCAAACAGTGAGTTCAGTTTGCCTGCAACCAAGTACAGTCCGTGTAGCATTAAACCCCCAACTCCTGTCCTGGCTCATCATCTAGTCAAGACTTATGGCCAGCACCCATCAAGACTTCAACTTTGTGTTTCCTAGCCACAAATGCAATACAGCACTGATCCATGTATTTTCTTTGTACCAACTGGTGACTAAAAATAAATATAGCTGCATTTGATCACATCCCATTGCCTTTTAAAGCATTAAAACACAAATGTGGGATTTAACAAGGGAGACGAGAGGTTAAGTCAGGGCCCCAGCACAGCTGTCCCAACTGGCACGGGCCAAGGTCATGCTGGAGTGTCCACTCTGACACAGTCTGGAGAGCAGGCGAGGTGGAGATTAGTTCATCTTCACCCTGTCTCAACACAACCAACCCTACCCCACAGTACAAAATAATAACCACACAGCCCAACATATATTCTCCGTTCACTCTTAGCTGAGTTCTGAAATAAACAAACACCGTCATATCACTGCGCCGTGTCAGCAAGTGATAGGCTGAAATCATCTTGCGCGCCAAGCACTAGTTGCAACACACACACTTCAGTACAGTCGGTGCTAATAAAATAACGGAGAAGTAATATGACAGGAAGCACCGTAGCACTTTGTTCAGCGTAGGTGGTTCATTTGCGAAGAAAAAAATATGCACTTTACGACTAATAGCAGTCTTCACAAAATCATCACAAGTTTTGATAACAGGATACTCACGTTTCCTTTTCTTCCCGGGAGATGTTAATGTCCCAGTGTCCTGTAATTCTTTCCTCGCACGAAGCACACTGCTCTTCGAAACACCCGTAAATTCCGCAGCTAAACTCGCGATATCGTTCACACGATTTGTCTGAAAATGTTTTAAAAACATTCAACACAATAGTTTTCTGTACACTTTTCAAAGGCTTCCCGTTCTGTGTTATACTAAACTCGGTCCGGCATCAGCAATAACAAACCGTGCGCGCGCGAATCCGAAATACAACTGTTGCGCCGGGCATAAACTGTACACAGTACACACAGCGTCTGCTAACATAATTGTAAGTAAATACTTGCAGACACATTAAACTGTATTGGATATTAATGGTGAAACACTATAATGCTATATAACAACAATTGTTACAAAAAAGGCAGTGTAAAAATACTTACAAATGGTGCGTAACCAAGGGACTATTTCTTGCGCATGAATAATGTGCGCGGCGGCCGGCAGCCAATGAAAATGTTTGTTTACAAGAGGCTTTGTTTATTCCAAAACTCAGGTTAGAGTTGAACGGAGAATAGCAGTATACACATTCACTCCCATTCTGGTATGGCTGTCAACACACAATTATTTTTTTTTTTTTTATTTTTAATTTTGCATGTAAGGAAATATTATTAATTAATCAACTAAACTTTGTTTAAACATTTTAAACAAATACAGTACACAATCGTAACATTAGGTAGAATATTTAAATAAAACAATAAACTAAGATTTTTTTCCTAATAATGCTTGGAAAGATTTAATTAAGTACACGTTGAAAACAGAATGTAACTTTTCTTATAATTAACTGTTTTGCACTTTTAAATACACTGTGTTTAATATATTTACTATAGTATTTTGAAGAGTAAATTGAATATATATTTATTTAACTGGTTCTCCACACATTAGAAGTTTTTGTGTATGAACTGACTTACTCGCAAGGGCGCCCATACCCGGGGGCAGGGGGGGGCCGTAGCCCTCCCCTAGCTTTCAGGGATGGAAAAAAAAATATAGTGTAGTCAGGTGTTTTACTTTAAAGAAAATTATTTAAATTCGGTATTATGTAGAAGTGGTTCAACACGAAGATATTATTGTATATCGTTTTTTACATGTCTACTTCATTTTTTATGTTAGTTCAAGCATTAGTTTCTGCTGCTGCGATATAAGGTGTTGTGTACAGGGAGAAAACGCTGTTCAAGCGCAACGCCCGTGGCGAGTCATTCCCCTTCGTAATCCTGCCCAAGCTCACGCGATAACACAACACAACAGATTTAGACCAGTCAGAGTTAGACGACGCGACAGTTGACATGTGCTTGCAGACGGCGAAATGTTTTGCTACTTTTACGTCATAATAATGTGTATGTTCACAAATAACATCTCAAAACAGAGATTTTTCAATAGTCTTTAGGTCTACAGTTTTATGCATCTAGTCTAGATTTAGTTTTGTGTATTCAGTCAGTATAAATAACTTAAGTGTAAATAAATCAGTGAAAAGTGTAAAGATAAAAACCATTGTTATTATGTAGTGTTTCTTAGTTTTCCTCATCCGTCACATCCGCTCAGAATATTCACAATTTTTAAGGTAAGCTAACACCTTTAAAGTTACTCAAATAATAATTATTGTTCAGAAAAGTCTACAACTTAAAATTTATGTTGGAATTTTGAATTTTGAGGAAAACAACTTTTTCCCTTCAAAAGTGTTTAAGGGATAAGGATTCCGCTACCTTAATTAGACTCTGAAGCAATTTACAATGGAATCTCGATTTTACGTACGCTCACGGTCGCTTGGATTGCATTCCTAAAATCGCTATCGTCATAAAATTTTAAACACCCCACCCCGTGAAAATACATGTTATAATTTATTGAACGGAATATATATATAATATTAAATAGTAAAAACAAAGACTGCCGTCTGCCTTCTGCCCTCCCCTGCGTTTCCCTTATTTTTTTTAACATTCCACAACTTGCCTCATTGCACGAGTGATATAAAAGTGACATCACAGCGAATAAACACAGTTGCACCACGCATTGCATCATGTTAACTTTTGTGTGGTGACAGTAGGTTGTCCGACATGCCTTTCTTGGATATCTTTCCTTTTCGTAAGACGCGTGCTACTAAAATAAATTTATGTTTGAGTTTGCAAACTTGTCCACTCCTTGCCAGAGACGACTGAACACAGACGAGACTATCCAGGGTAGGGTTGATGAGCTGGAAGAATTCCCTGCCTTGCATTTTTATGGACTTCACCTTTATCATATTTATCAGTTAATCTTTAACAGATCGGCTTGAAAAATATTAATGAACGCACTTTTAGTAACATAATCGAGGAGAACAAGCACACAGTTCAGTGTACACCTGTACTGTTTCATAAAAGTGATCATAGGTAGGTATTGGAAAAATTCGCGGTTTCAATGACCACTAGGATAGACTCCACGATTCTCTATGTACTCGGGCAAATATCACCTGGCTATTGGCTACCGACTCGGGACACCTGTTTATTGCGATTCTTATGATTCGATACTTCTTTTGTTGAGTGTTTGCCATTGGCTCAGAGTCCTTCAGGTAAATTGCGGTCCAATCACTGACACAGCATTAAGCTAAACGAGTTTGGATTCCAGCCTGTCTCGAAAGGAATCCGCGAATTTTTACGGTCTCTAATCATAGGCTTATTTAGTGAAGAAAAACGCTGCTCTGTAACGACAGACATTCATTAAAAACACAGTACATTTTAGTGCGAGAAGCCCTTGAATTTGTGATAGCCATAGGAAATTATTTGTTTGTATAGTAAGTTAAAAAAAGCTTAGTTAAAAATCCGCTCGTCACGTCTACTTGCTGCGCCACTTATACCATTTTTGAGCGTTTTTTTACTGGGAAACCGATGCAGCGAAGGTAATGAATGCACCACATGTCAAGAAAATGCCTAATGACATGGGTTGCTGGATATTAGCGGAAAGGAGAGGAAGTAGCTACTCAATATAGTTTCTTTCTCTCACGCTTCACAAGGTTTCAAGCTCAGTTGCTATGCTCACGAGCTGGAAATGTTGGAATGGGTAAGGAATGTTGAGTATAGTTCATTTGCGGTAAAATAAATATTTTTATGGCATTGACATAATTTTTCAATTGAAGAAATTTCGAACTTTGCGACAAATAGTGTACCTAGTCCATTTTTTCTTTTCGATTTTGAGTTTGATGCCGCAATAACTTATACAATATTCACTAACGGTAAATGGCTGTTGTATTAGCTTAAAAATATGAATACGCTGTGCATTAAAATTAATATTTTTATATGTTTTCATAGTGTGTTTTTTTTTTTAAATTTTTATTAAATATATTTTGGTGTCAAATTTTCCGAATTTTAGATGGTTCCTGAAAAATGTATTCGTAAAATTGCGGCTTCGTTGAGTCCGGGCTACGTAAAATCGAGGTTCTAATGTACTCTTAATTCTGAAGTTAAGTAATGAACATGTTATTTAAGGGTTTATCAGGGCCGTATTTACGCGCAGGCTATCTAGGCTATAGCCTATGGGCCCGCACCACACGACACGAAAAAAAAATTATACTGCGACGTGGATCTTCTTATATTCTTAAAATACGCGTCGACATAGTGTCCAGTTGTTTTGTGTGGATTAATTGCGCCGAACTAAACTCTTCTGTGGAAAGCTGATGTATGAGTTATGTCAGTATTTAGAAATTTTTGATTATTTTCATTGGTTTTGGTGTCACTTAATTCCTTAAACTCTAAATACTGTTTGGTTAAATTGTCTAGTTTTAAACAAACTAATTTTTTCTGCGCTTTTCTATCACTAAATAAACTTATAGTCCTCGACTACTGAAACCATCTGTGCTAATTCTAAATGATAAGCAATTATGATTTATATCGAAACATAGTAATATTCGTTTAGTTGTGAAACAAATTTGACTATAATTATAAGCGTAGTTCAGGTGTTACATTTAAAAACAACTGTTTTCTGACTGTGATAACATATTTAAATCGTTTCTCTCCCAAAGTTGAATCTTTTGACCAACACGTTTTAAACTTTATAATTATTTTAATTTAATTTGTACGCGACATTTATTTATGGGTAAAGAGAGCAATTAGTTGAAGGACTGTATTCTTGATATCCGTGTACCCGAGACGCTGCAAAAGTATAAGGACTGTATTCCTGCATTTTTGTTGCTAAAAATTCATTTGTTTCAATAAAATAGTTAATGATTAATTAATAAAGTAGCCAATATAGATTTTTTTATGGCGAATGAGTACTGTGGTCTAGTATTTTAGTAACAGGACAAAAAATTTTAATAGGGTCAGAACTGGAACTATTTTATGGCTAGTAACAAGCCGCAGTTAAGTCTTCCAATTTTTAAAAATACTTCATACCCCTAAGACTGCCCCCCCCCCCCCTACAAATTATCATATGGGCGCCCTTGCTTACTCGTTATTAATAAACACACCACATTGGCACCGTAATCATAGATTTATAAATTATTGAGTCTTCTTAACTTTCCAGCTGGTTTTCAACGTTTTATGGCTAGAAATAAAATTGCATTTCTTATGGGTAAGTTTTGCATGGAAATTTTTTATTGTTGGGTGCACCAAGTGCTTTGTCTGTGGTATATTCGCTGTACATAAATGGAAGAATAATTAATCATGTGATAAATTGGTGGCCTTATTTGTGTTTGATCAAAGAACTAACTTTCCAAATGTTTTATTTTTGCAAAACAATCATTTTATTTTCCTGGCAAGTCATTGAGAGTAATAATTTGGAACTAAAAGTATATATTTTTCAACATCCAGTAAATATTTCAAGTGTTTACTACGTACTTGTATCTAACGGATCGTTTTCTTAGCCAGGCACAGTCTGGAATGTTACAAAACAATAGGCTCTGTTACCATTTATCTCCAAAACGGTTTGACCGATTTAGTTACAGTTTTCAGTAAAATGTTTATGATTCATTGGCGGTGGTTCTTAGATAGGTGTTATGGTGTTAACTTGCCAGAAGGCGTTGTAATAAACATTTTTGAAGTGAAAACTTATTTTGGTGCACCGCACACACATTCTTTTTCATCTGTAGTAAATTAGGCTGATCCGTTACGCTCTGAGGTGAAAGGCTCGATCGGGTGAACTCGGGACCGCCGAGTGTACCCGAGCGAGAAAGATAACCTCACTTTTATTATTTGTTAGCTTTTACTTTCCCATCTTCAAAAATAAATATTCTTCGTTGTGTTTAGTATACTCAGTTAATACGTAATAATTCTCATTATTAATTTAATAATTATTGATACGTAATAATAATAATTTTAACAATTATTTACTATTGTAACGTTGCAAGACCCTGCCCTCCTAGCTAAATATTTTTCTTTTAAACTATTTTTATGCATTTAAATATTTCTTAAAAAGTCTTTCTAATGATATTTTACCGTTTGTTATATATTTTAGGGTTGATATTTTTCGCTTGCTATGTGTTTTAAGAAAGTATTTTGTATTTTATTAGACATTTTTAATCATTACTATTTTTTATGTAATTATTCACAAATGAGCCGTAATACTAGATTTTTGCCTGTTTAGGCCTACTTTTTCAGGTTTTTCTCAATAAGTTGAATTTTGTCAAGTAATTAGTATTATGATTGCTGTTCTTAATTTTAATTAACGTGTTGCAATATAATTATAGATCACGGGACTGTGTCTGGGCTGGGGTGATGTGTAGGGAGAGAGAGGCATGAGAGGCCTTTAAGTGTGAGTGAGAAAGAAACAGTGCTTCCCCGCCAACCGAGATAAAGACGGTAATTCCCCCACTGCGTGGGAACTGAGTGATAACTGCTGTCTCACGGTGTGGAAGAGAGAACGAGAATGGGAGTCCCCGATTTTGATGTGAAATTGAAAAGAGACAGATCAAGGGAAGCCCCGAGTTGTGTGTGTACAGGGTTTTTTCATGTATTGTAACTTGTTCTGTGATTGGCTTGTATCTGTAAGCGTGAATGAAGAGTGCGTGTGATTGGTCGGTGAGGTCATGTGACGTCTACTCCCTGCGTGGAGGAGATGTGTCATGAGTTCATCAGTAGTCGTCGGGCGATCGCTGCCAGGCGAGGCCGCGTTTCGGCGGCTCGCGGTTTTTCGCTAGGTGCGGCCGTGTTTGAGGTTATTGAAAGACTTAATCGCCGTTATTTCTTTTTATTAATTTTCATCGCCCGAGCTGCGAGCATTCTCGACAGGCGAACGTACGAATGAAACGAGTGAATGAAACATTGAGTGTGTTTGGATTCGTCTGTGCATTCTATATGAAAAAATAAAACAACAAAATTTGCAATCGGCGTTGAACATCTGTTTATTTTTGTATGTAACGAACCGTTATACTATATATAAATTGATTGCGATTGCCAATGAAGTTTTCACTTCTGCCGTGCGGTCTTAAGCACACACGCTATTTTTTTCTTCTTGATTCTGTATATGAACTGCTTAGGGTCTGATGATAGAGCAGAAGAACATCATCCGAAACTATGTGGAGGCACGTAGCTAGTAAACCATGTTTGAGCTCTTCTTTTTTCATTAAAATCAAATAATAAATAAAATCAATAAAAATTATACTTTAAAGTATGAGCAACTCAGCGCCCGACAGCTCAGTCACAAGCAGTAGCCACGGACCATGGTGTGGCTCGCCACGCGGCAGTTAGCTAAACTACCAGAGCTGCGCTAACTGCACTACACCATGCCACCCCAGGTGAACCAACTTCGGGACACGAAACCAGAATATGGCGAACACCACATGTTCGTCACACTTGCTGTTTCTATGAATATATTTATATTTACTGTTCTGGTTGCAACTGTCTTATCAGCTTACTGTGTTCATCTGTGTTGTAACTTTTTTCTGACTAAATTTCACATAATTCTCTGTGTAACATTTGACATCAGACAATATTGGCTTGCTTCTCATGTGTTAATGCATTTATTTTTGCTGTCCATTCCTGAGATTATTTTATGACAAACAGCATAAACAATCAATGGTGTATGCCAAACATATTGTGTTAAATAAATCTTCCCCATTGAAAAAAATCATAAAAAAAATCAAAATGGCTATGGTTAATAACATCATGGGATATGCTCAATAACTTTTGAAATATCTAGTAGTAACTTATATAGTACTCACTTTTACTGAATTTGGATCTAAATATGACCTCTGAAATATGATTACTAAAAACTAAGATGAATAAATAAATACCTAATTGTGAATAATATGAATTGCAGCTAGATTATATTTACTTTATTTTTTATACACAATTATATCATGGGAATATGTTTGGACACTAACTGAAATCAGTTTGTTCTATAAATATTGGTGCACAACATTTTATTCCTTTTTATTTTTATTTTTTAACTTGCTACTGTTATAGGAAAGCACAAGCAGTGTAGTACATTAACAGCATAAAGGCACTATGTAGTTACAAAACCATGACCTCTCACCTTGTTCATTGCAGGGAACTATTTTTGAGCCAATTGCCCGCAAGGCAACAAGCGTCATGCCTCCAAAAAAATCCAAAGCAAGTCCTGAAAAATAAATCAGTTTTACTTTCAAATCTGTAATTAAGAATCAAACGTGTTTATAAACGTAGTGTTGTTTCCAGTACCAAGCATTTGTGAATTCTAGGTTATCTGCTCCTTCCTTATTCACCCACACAAGCACTGCAGGATGTGGCAGCTTACCTGGGCTTTGCTTTAAGCACTAAGCACCAGCCATGTCACATGTTACGCTATGTTATTGCAGTAGCAGCTATGGGCTTGTTCATCCAGTGCAGTATCTCTACAGAGACCATGTAGAATTGACTCAGTGGTCATCCACTGGTGGGCTTGGTGCCTCAGCAGTGACAGGCGCAGGTTGGTGGTCAGAGAAGCAAAACCACTAAAGCAGACCAAGCATGCTTGAAAAAGGGCCTACCAGGCCATATCAGCCTAGCATTCGTGCAACCCGCACTGCTGAAACCTCCTGGCATCGAGAAGCAGCACGGGCATGTCCTGCAGATGTCGCAAGGAGAGATACCACACCTCCAGTGCTTCGTGGGCACCTGGCTGCACTGTACAGATTCAGACCAGGACAGAAGGAATGCCCTGGTGAGTCAGTGCTTCCCAGACAGACGTGCAAGCTTAGGCTGCTAAGAAGTAGCTAGCCTGCCCAGGGTTGTACGAGTAACTGCAGGAGCCTGCAAGAAGTATTGTGGCGCCCAGCGACAAGTCAGGCAATCATCGCCCAGGCTGGGGGAACCGGGTTAGGATGGGTTGCCTCAGCCTCTCTAACCACATTCACAATCACAATGAAACAGCGTATCCATTTCCTGCATCAATGAGGGGGTCGCAGGGCGGCAGGGGCTAACAAACAAGAGGGAGATGACTTGCGTTTGTAGTTCCCCAGACACTCTGTCCCAGGAGTCAGCAAGCTCCTCACATTGTACCTGCCAGCCCAATCCTGGGGTTCAACACCCGAGTACAGGTATCAACCTATCTCTTCCTCTAGCCAGGACAACAGATTGCTGACAAGATCACTAGCAACAGATATCCACTTGGAGAGAACCACAAGATGATCACACCAGGAAAATAAATCCAAAGCTGTATACTTTACTGAATCGCAAAGTGAATAAGCTAACATGGAAAAAATTTAACAGTGCTACGAATATGTTTACAGTAGTTCGAGTGCACATAGCTCTATATGTTTACTATAGTTTGCTATTCCACAATGAAGCTAGGCTGGTCTGCAGTCACATCTCCAGCGATCTTAGCAAGCAGATCTTGGTCTTAAGATACCTTTCACAGAGCATGTCTTGTTAATGATTGCATATGAGTAACTTTAGCTGTGTTTATGGCATATGGGAATGTATCTGAAGAGCCAGTGCTGAAAACATTACCATGATCTTGGCATTGATTAATTCAGGTCTCAAATGATAGCCATTTTTCTCAAAGTGAATGCTGTGACTTTGTGACATTGGGGAGCAGCATTTGGATTTTTCACGAGGAAAATGAAAGAGCTTTAAAGTTTCAAAATACAACAAAACTTATATTTATGCAAAATAATGTTTTCACAAATTTAAGATTAGTATCTCACCCAAGTAAAGCATCCATGATTGTGAGGCGAAACAGACAGTCAGGGATGTGAGTATTTTGCCAGCACAGCCTATAACTCCCAGAAGCCCATCACTTAGCTTCAGTATCTTCACAAACAGAGCGATGCCAATAGTCGTCCCTGCAGATAAAAACATACATATTATTATCACTCATTATTGAAACATTTTTATTACAAAAGTTCTCATATCTGAAATTACGTGTGATAATGTTACAGATATTAGAAGAGACATGACCAAATAAACCAGACCAAAAACAACAGAACAGCAAGAATCATTAAAATTTTTGACACTTTACAGCAAGAAAATACTATGTATAAAAATTGCACTCCTTCATCTGGTATAATTGTTTCACTATTCGAGGCTTTGTATGCTTCTACAATTATGTATTATATTCTACTTTTTCTTCAGTTACTAACTAAACCTGGATGCCTGAAATATGCCCAATATGTTCATCTCTTTTTTTTATTATCATTTTTGTTGTTGTCTAGTTTACCCAATATCTACCCTATATTTTCAGTTACAATGCAACTAACCTTGAACCAAGTTTTTGAAGTGCCTATTAGGAAAGCTGACAGTATTATTTAATACATATTTCAATATAAAAGAAAATAATTTTAAAATTTGTGTTATGTCTAAATAAAATGTACATTTGAATGAAACCATAATCTAATACTGCAGAATCACTCATAATATAGAACTTAGTAAACACTTATGTAAAAGCTCAATGGCCAAAAACCATAACATTATTTCATCTTGCAGTCTTGACTCGAGGTAAAGGAAACTGATTACTCTGCACAGTTTTTGATAAGATATTCCTTGCATGCTGGTAAGCTGGCCTTATCTTGATGAAGTCAAACACTTTTACAATTACTTTATTCTTTCCATTGTTAAACAGATATAATGATGACAAAAGTAACTGCATAGTATTTTAAGGCACAAACTTACAAAAAAAAGTGTGTTTAAGGACAATTTTATTACTATGGAAAATGTTCTGAGACCACAATCAAACAAATAAAAAATACAGTACAATATTCATACTTTGCAATTTTCTTCGTCAATACTTCTAGAAGTGCTTCGCTTGAATAATTTACAATCAATGCATATATGAATAAATAATTAAAAAAAAAAATACATTTGTAGCAAAATTTGTTCCAGGCATGAAATGTTTCAATAGAACAGATAAAACTGTTGTACTAAAAGCTCATATGTATTTGTTAATACAGTTACTCTGCCCTATAACCCTTGAAGGACTCTCCTACAACTCACGGACATGGCATTGAGATCTTCTTTGCTCACTAGTTGCACTGAATGTACGTAGGAGGGCATTCATTAATTACAAGAGGTGTTTTTCTTTTCATTTAGACCCCTCCCTTCCCCTTGGTGAGATTTTGTGAGATGTGGTGGGAACCTCCCCTCCACCTCACGTGAGCTTTACCCTATAATTTTTAAATAACCTTATTTTTAAATAACCGGCACAGCAGAGAGTTTTCTGAATGGAATCTCCACTTGTCTCAAATCTGAGAATCCCAGGCATAGAGAATATTTACTAATACTTTCTGTACCTGAGATTACTTTTGTAATACAAAATCAATCTCTTTGAGCTCAAACTCTATTAGTTTTTTTTAGAAACTTTAAACTGTTTTTTTATTTATTCTTAAAAAAAAAAAAAAAAAATTAGCCATGAAAATTTTATCCATGGGCAAAATGGGAAAAAAAAATAATAAATCTAATTATTTTTTTATTATCTTTAATAATAATGGATAGTTTTTTTAACTGAAAAGTAGAAGTGGATATCCAGATACCCCCACCCCCTCACCATTTAAATGAGATTAATGAGATTTTGCTGGAAACTCCCCCCTCCCCCCCTTCTGAGCTCATGTAATTAATGGATGACACCTAGCATGCTAACACCACTTGTCTTTCACACTCCACGGTTATAAACTCAAGTGATTAATAAACATCAAACCATAGCAGCACCATCTATCTGGTGTGTTTGTAACAGCAGTAGTTCATGGAACACACTTAGTGGATTAGCTCTGAGGCTCCACTACCCGGGCACACACACGGTGTGCAGACACTCGGAAGAAACCTCACCATTTGAATACTACTCAAGATATCCGAGTGGCATCTGTTTATGAAACACATTTAAGAATTCACCGAGGGCGGGTGGGTGGTTCTGTTTCCGTATTTCCTTTTTAAATTATATTTTTAGGAGAGTGAAAAGGGTTTAAAACATGTTTTCTCAGAACAATTTTTAGACATGAAATGCCCGACAAAGATTCTTGAAAGCACCCATGGGCCTTGCATTAAACCCTATCTTCAGTTCTCCGCCATCTAATGTTATGGGTGCTGCTCAAATTTCATGGTTGTCCTAGGCAAGACTGCACGTCAGTTCAGAGCCTTGTGCTTAAAGGCGACAGCGAGAATAACAATTATCATCCTGCCTCACTAACACAAACACATCCTGACTAGGAAGACCCCTTAATGTCTGTTCAGCAACATAATACTGCATCTTCAAAAAGTGCAAGACAAAATAAAAAAACCTCACAACTTTAAATTTTACTAGCTGCTCACTGTCTGTTGTAAAATGTATGAACCTACACATTTAAAACTAAAATATACTTTCAAGTGCTGAATAGTAATGTTCAAACACATTGTATCCTAATTTGCATTATGTGGTGTAATGTAGTTAGATTGTGAATGGTTAGCAGGTGATCTACATAAATGGTAATATTTGTGTTTCAGTATAAATTCCACTCCTTGAGGTAAAATACAACATAACACAAAATCAAGGAAAAGTGTACTTTTTAGTCAATATTTAAAGAATAAATGATTAAACAGCTACATACTTCTACTTTGCAGAGTTGTAAAATATCATCTACCAACAACAATGAGCTTTTGATATTACTTGCAATCACATCAAAAAATTATTTGTAAAATAAATTATAAAATTTTCAAGAAGCCAGCCCATTTGCAGTTAAAATGCTGGAAGAGTTAATGAGTAATTACAAGAAGAAGAAAAATCATTAATGAAAGTGTACATCACCATTTTTACTGTCCTGCTGAGCAACAATTGTTATGCTAAAAAGATCATTAACAACGCTCCCAATTAAATGCTGACATTATATTCAATTCCTGACAAAGTCATTATATTTTCAGATGGGCTATTTACACAGTATACAAAAGTACGTATCTTAGTTTCCAAAAGCATTACAAGATTATTTAGTGGTTAGAATTCAAACTGCAGAATGAGATAGTGAACGACAGGAAGAAGCTTGCAACCTGCACGAAAGAATTCAAATGCATGTTTGTTATTTCTTACAGAGAAAGAATTATCTTACTAGCTGTCAATCTACAGTTCAACAACAAAACCAATCTTATAATTGGAAGCAGCATGCTTGCCCAAAATGTATACATTCAAGTACTTTCTTACCAAGGAAATTGACGATACCACCACACGTGGCATACAAACTGAAGTCTACTTCTCGCCAAGTGTAACGGTTGAAAGTATACAGGTATGCAATGGATAATTCACCTGTCGATCAAAACACACATTAACTTTTCATGACAATAGGCTCACCTGTAAGTGTTTTGTAATAGAACTACAGAACCAAAGTATTTTCAACCAAAAAACATTTCTGTTTTTTTGTTTGCACTCTGTACTGCAATTCAAATAATGAAAAAAAATTCCATAAACCTATTGTTAAATTTAATTTGTACATTGAAATGAAAGAATGTAATTTGGGTTGTATGTTTTAATATTTTCTAGCTAGAAGAAAAATGCAACATAATTTTATAAAAATTTTCAAAGGACTATGTAGGTAAAACAAAGCATTGGCCATGAAATCTAAAGCGGTGTAACCCTTCTTCCTGCTAACTTGGAAGAGGGGTTGCGTCCCCGACTCACTCTGGGCGCGAAGGGAAATTCCAAAAATTATGAAAAGGTATGAAAGGCTACATAATAAAAAATTCCCCATACCAATGCCCAGGGGTCAGGCCAAAAAACTTTAAAGCAGCCTAAGCAGAGCAAACAATATTCCAAATAAAGGCAAGACTTTGGGTAATTACTATTAAAAAAAGATAATTTTCAAAAATTAGCATTTTCTATATATAACAATACACGTTTGGTTACAAAAAAAAGGCGATAATAATGGCAGTCTCTTAACCCATTCTCAAAAATAATCATTACAGATTAAATATTATAAAAATATAAATAACAATGACAACATATATATATATGTATATAAATATTAACAACGGCCTTACTAATAATTAAATGATCACAACCAAGGTCGTGAGGTGTGGCCACAAAAAAATTAATGCAAGATGGCCTACCTTAATACCAATTATAAAAAAAATATATATATTTAAATCTATATAAAATTCTATATAAAATTGTACATAAAATGTTCTAATACAAAACATGAATTAAACGTATTTCTCAGTTCTCATTAATTGTTCTCTTCCTTGAGATAATTTGTCACTACAAGCTTGCCATTATGTTAACATTCTAGACGTCCGCCGGCTCGCTGACCTTCTTCAATAAACTAGAGAGTCTATTGCCTCGCCGACATACTGCTCCATAAAAATGAATAAATTACGCACTAACTTCAGTCCGTGCGTGTGGTAAAACTCCCTCGCATACACTCTATAATACTGCAGAAAGTCATTAGAATTAGTAAAGTCCAATTGAAAATACGCTGATTATGCCAATGTCTCAAAACGTTGCTACAATTTTCCAAAACGCCGAATTATTTTAAAAACAAACTTTCGTGTCCCACAAAACGGGCAAACAGGCAACCGTTAACAAAAACACGTCATCAAATCACCAATGTGTGACATTAAAAACATGGGCCTCTTCTCACAAAAAGGGGGCAAAAGTTCCGTCCAAACTAGAAAAGTTCAGCATGGGCATAAAATCAAATTACGATCTTCGCAACTGTTAGTTTATCATCACGAGGGAAAAATTCAATGCGGCCACCTCTTTTTACCTTGTTCAAAGTGTGCATCGCCGGGCAATCCCTTGCCCTGTCGCCCTGCGTGGTGTCTCCATGCTGACCCTGCCCATAACCGCCCGCTGCCGCCCGGCTCTTCAGTCCGCGTCGTCACATGCTGCGTTCTCACCACGAGTCTCGCCAATCGTCCTCGCTTCCAGTTGATACCCCTTACTCCCGGCCGGCTGCATCGGTGACGTCATCGCCAAACCGCCGGGAGCGCACCAAGTGGAACTCATGCGAAACACAATCGATATCACATAACTACCAATCCATAGTTACAAAATAAAGCGCTTAGCTTAAAATAAAATATTAACAGTCACAACCATTATTTAAAGAGATGAATTAACATCAAATAAAAAATGAAAACGTAAAAATACGTAAAATAACACTATATAAAACTAAAAGCCAGTAACCTCAATAAAGCAAAATTAAACTACAAGGTTAAATGTGGCCCTGACGGCCACAACCCCCACCTTGAACAAAAAAAAAATGTAAACAGTAGAGAAAACTTTAAAGATAAACACAAAAGCTTATAATAAAAAAATTTATACAAGCGTTATTACCAAATTAAAAAAAAACTGTAGTCCCTTTAACCCTATAAAGGGCAATCAACATTAATTTTAGGGACTCCGCCTTACAAACATTTTCAAATGACTAACATGGGCTTTTTTTACCTTATTATTTCTTTCAACGTCTTCCAACAAGACAGTAACCGGCCCTAAAAACTTTACAATCTTATACGGCCCATCATACTTATTCTCTAGCTTAGAACTCTTATACCCAACTTTGTCACTCAAAACAAATTGCCTGCATTGCACTTCGTTACCAATTTTAAATGCATTATCGACTCGCCCCTTATTATAAAACTTACTCATTTTATTTCTAGCCTTTTGCAAATTTTCGGCTGCTTCATCCCAAATTTTTTCTAATAAACGGGGGCTTCGGGTTTCCAAAAGGGCCGGATGCAATCCCCAGCAATTAAGTAAGGGATGGGGTACATTCCTTCCCAAAAAAATTTCCGATGGTGTGAATTTAGTACCGCTGTGCATGGTCATGTTGAAAGCTAAATTTAGTACATGAATAACGCTGTCCCACTTTCGCTGGTTACGTTGATGGAAAATCGTGAGCGCCACTTTAACATTCTTATTCACTCTTTCAACCAAATTCGGGTTGGGGTAATAGGGACTTGTAGTAATATGTTTTATGCCCCAATCTAAGCACATGACTTCAAAACATTTACTCTTAAAATACGCAGCATTATCCGACACTATTTGCTCCGGGCTACCAAAAAGGCCCCACACTTTAGTTTCTAGAGCTTTAATAATATTCTCACTTTTCATATTACGCAGGGGCATGAATAAACAAAATTTCGAAAAACCATCTATCGCTATGAGTAAACAATTATTCCCTCCCAACGATCTGGGTAGGGGTCCAAAAATGTCCAAATAAACCCTCTCCCAAGGTCTAGTCAAAGCTTCAACAAAGTATTTACCTACCTTACTATTTCTAGGTTGCTTAGTGCGCTGACAATCTTCACAGCTTAAAACATGATCTTTTACCTCTTTTTTCAAACCTGGCCAAAAAAATTCTTTAGAAATTTTATCTACAGTTTTTTCGATTCCGCCATGCGCGCCTAAATTAGAGTCATGGTAATACCGTATTATCATTTTTCTTACCCCCTTCGGAACAAAAACTTTCTGTTCTCCGTCTTTCATCCAACACAAAAGACCGTCTTTCATTCCTAGATCTTTAGTAGTATCCTGCCCCAAACACGCTATTAAATCTCTAACCTCAGGATCCTCTTTTTGCATTTCGCACAAATCTATAAATCCTTGAGGGAATTCCCTTAGCACGTTACATTCTTCCTTCTCTTCATTTTCCCTTTCCTCATTACACTGAAACTCCTGTTCATCAAACATGCGCGATAAGGCATCTGCCACCACATTATCTTGCCCTTTCATGTGTTTGAGATCGAAACGAAAACGCGTTAGGCGCATGATCCACCGTCCTATTTTCCCTAGTTGTCGCGGGTGGGAAAAAAGCCATGTCAAAGCCTGGTTGTCAGTCCATAATTCAAATTTCTCGTGTTCGAGGAAACTCTCAAATCTCTCCAGCGCAAATATACAAGCTAATTCTTCCTTCTCATATACACTATATTTTAACTCGTGCTTATTTAGAGACTTGCTAGCATACATAACCGGTTTTAAACCTCCCTCACGCTCTTGCAACAAAACTGCCCCCAAGCCTATTCCAGAAGCGTCCACTTGCACAATGAATCTTTGCTCAAAATCCGGAAGTATCAAAATAGGGGGTTGGGCTATGGCTTTTTTTAAATTCTTAAAAGCTTGTTCTTCCTCTTCCCCCCATACAAACTTAACATCTTTCCTTTTTAAATTATTTAAAGGAGCGCATAAGTTAGCGTAATTCGGTATAAATCAGGAAAAATAACCCATCATTCCTAAAAAGCGCATCACTCCCTTAACATTTCGGGGGGCCGGGAAATTGACTATGGGATTTAACTTATCTTGGTCCATGAGCAATTCACCTTCCCGGATTATGTATCCTAAAAATTTTATTTCACTACGGGCCCAAACAATTTTTTTTGGATTTACGGTGAAGCCTGCTCCTCTTAGTTTTTCAAGTACTTTCCTTATATGATCTATATGTTCTTCAAAACTATTCGAAAATACACAAATATCATCCAAGAAACTTATTATGAATTTATACTGATATTCTTGTAATATATGCCCTAAAATACGCGACAAACACTGGGCCCCAAAATTCACCCCAAAAGGCACTCTAGTCCATTCAAAATGCCCCCAGGGAGTGACAAACCCGGTAAATTTCTGACTACCTGCTTCTAATTCACATTGATGAAACGCTGAGTTTAAATCAAGCACCGTGAAAAACTTGGCTTTCCCCAAATATTGTAAAACAATTTCAACTTTAGGCATGGGGAATGGATCTAATTTTACCCTCTCGTTAAGAAGGCGATAGTCAAGAACCAAACGATATCTACCCTTATTTTTCTTATCTACTAAAAAGGCTGGTGAGGCAAAATTGGATTTAGAAGGGACTATTACCTTATTACTAAGTAAATCATTAATAATTTCTCGAAAGGCTTTCATTTTAGGCGGGGCACATTGATATGGTGCGCATTTGATAGGGGTTTCATATACCAGCACGATTTTGTATGGCATTAGAGTACATTTGCCAATTTTCGTAGTGACAACATCATTATATTCCTCACTTAATTGCTGTATCTGCAATTTTTCCTTCTCGCCCAACCTTTGCTTCAAGCCTTCCATTCCGCCACAAACCACCTTTCCTCTTTTTTTACTCCCCCATAATTTTATCTTAACTTTATCATCAAAACCAAACCTCATTACTTTCTCGCTACACACTATTACAGCCTTACTATCACTTAAAAAATCCATTCCCAAAACTACTTCATGAACCAAATCAGGCATTACCCAAAATTCACGCGTCCAAGATAAATGTTCCAATTTAAAATGTAAAAATACTTTGGCCTTTACCTGAACCTTCTGCCCATCCGCCATAGCCACATTAATACCTTGGCTACCTTCAACCTTAGCTTTCAAAAATTTATGATCGCGCACCAAATTACTTAAAAATTTATGTTGGATGAAACTACAACTAGCCCCCGTGTCAAGCAGAGCTTCTACCTCTCGATCATACAACCTAACTTTGACACACAAACCTTGTTTTGCCTGCATGACCGCCAAACTATGCTTATTGTTAAATCGATATTTTTTTATTTCTTTTCGGAAATTACATTTCCTGCTGCTATGACCATCTTTATTGCAAAAACCACAAACTAATTTTTTCTTGCGATTACATTTTCTTATCAAATGGTCCATGCTACCACAGCTAAAACATGCCTTGTGCCTTTCCAGCTCCCTTTTCTTTTTAAAACAAAATTCTTCTGAATGACCCTTTTTGCCACAAAAACCACAAACAACTTTAGTCACCCTCGAAGTCGAACAATCCTTAGCAAAATGCCCTACCTTATTACACTTAAAACAAGTCTTATCCAATTTTCTATTATCCGGCGTTCCAGAAAAATCCGGTTTAAAGCTGGTTTTACCTTTACATTTATCAAATTCACATTTAGTATAAAAAATATTATCAACCTGAATAGCCCAAATACTAAGTTCTTCTACACTCTTAGGTCTACCAATAAAGGCGCATTCATGTCTAACGGCAGGATTTAGATTTTCCAAAATAATATCTACAAAACGGTGATCATCTAACTGAACATCAAATACATTTACATGATTTTTAATATCCTGTATAAACTCTAAGGTACTTTCATTATCCTTCTGAAAACGGAAAATCAATTCCTTAATTAAATCATCCTTGACTCTCTTAGGACACAAATGTTCCCACAAATTCTTTTTGACAACCGACCATCCAACAGACTCATTAATGCCTGACGTAATTACGTCCCTAGCTATCCCGCTATATTTAGTTGAAATGCACATCAACAAATCCCGCTCATTTTGCATAGAGTAATTCTTTTTCAAACTCTGTACCCCTAAACAAAAAACTATTAATTCCCTTGGATCACCAGAGTATAAAGATGGTAGCCTATCAAGTTTTTTGAAAAGTAATTTACTTTGCACAGCAGTACTCAAAGAATTTACTTGGCTCATACCAGAATTTTCCACATTTTCCTCAATGGGTTTATTCCTCCCTTCTTTAATGTGGGTACTTAATTTCTTTCGTAAGGTATCAAGGTCATCCTCAAGGTTACCCTCTACTCCCGCTGCTTGCAAATTAGCATAAACCTGTTCTTTCGGAAGTTTATATATCCAAGAAACTGCCATTATTAAAAAGGTCAAAAAAGTCAGCAAAATCACAAAAGTCCAAAGTCTCGGCCAAGCAGAGTTGCGCAGGTTGTAACCCTTCTTCCTGCTAACTTGGAAGAGGGGTTGCGTCCCCGACTCACTCTGGGCGCGAAGGGAAATTCCAAAAATTATGAAAAGGTATGAAAGGCTACATAATAAAAAATTCCCCATACCAATGCCCAGGGGTCAGGCCAAAAAACTTTAAAGCAGCCAAAGCAGAGCAAACAATATTCCAAATAAAGGCAAGACTTTGGGTAATTACTATTAAAAAAAGATAATTTTCAAAAATTAGCATTTTCTATATATAACAATACACGTTTGGTTACAAAAAAAAGGCGATAATAATGGCAGTCTCTTAACCCATTCTCAAAAATAATCATTACAGATTAAATATTATAAAAATATAAATAACGATGACAACATATATATATGTATATAAATATTAACAACGGCCTTACTAATAATTAAATGATCACAACGAAGGTCGTGAGGTGTGGCCACAAAAAAAGGTTAATGCAAGATGGCCTACCTTAATACCAATTATAAAAAAATATACATATATAAATCTATATAAAATTCTATATAAAATTGTACATAAAATGTTCTAATACAAAACATGAATTAAACGTATTTCTCAGTTCTCATTAATTGTTCTCTTCCTTGAGATAATTTGTCACTACAAGCTTGCCATTATGTTAACATTCTAGACGTCCGCCGGCTCGCTGACCTTCTTCAATAAACTAGAGAGTCTATTGCCTCGCCGACATACTGCTCCATAAAAATGAATAAATTACGCACTAACATCAGTCCGTGCGTGCGGCAAAACTCCCTCGCATACACTCTATAATACTGCAGAAAGTCATTAGAATTAGTAAAGTCCAATTGAAAATACGCTGATTATGCCAATGTCTCAAAACGTTGCTACAATTTTCCAAAACGCTGAATTATTTTAAAAACAAACTTTCGTGTCCCACAAAACGGGCAAACAGGCAACCGTTAACAAAAACACGTCATCAAATCACCAATGTGTGACATTAAAAACATGGGCCTCTTCTCACAAAAAGGGGGCAAAAGTTCCGTCCAAACTAGAAAAGTTCAGCATGGGCATAAAATCAAATTACGATCTTCGCAACTGTTAGTTTATCACCACGAGGGAAAAATTCAATGCGGCCGCCTCTTTTTACCTTGTTCAAAGTGTGCATCGCCGGGCAATCCCTTGCCCTGTCGCCCTGCGTGGTGTCTCCATGCTGACCCTGCCCATAACCGCCCGCTGCCGCCCGGCTCTTCAGTCCGCGTCGTCACATGCTGCGTTCTCACCACGAGTCTCGCCAATCGTCCTCGCTTCCAGCTGATACCTCCCACTCCCGGCCGGCCGCATCGGTGACGTCATCGCCAAACCGCCGGGAGCGCACCAAGTGGAACTCATGCGAAACACAATCAATATCACGTAACTACCAATCCATAGTTACAAAATAAAGCGCTTAGCTTAAAATAAAATATTAACAGTCACAACCATTATTTAAAGAGATGAATTAACATCAAATAAAAAATGAAAACGTAAAAATACGTAAAATAACACTATATAAAACTAAAAGCCAGTAACCTCAATAAAGCAAAATTAAACTACAAGGTTAAATGTGGCCCTGACGGCCACAGCGGCACAGTTATTCTGTGCTTTGTTGCGAAGAAATTGAGCTTTAAAGTCAAAAACCCATTGTGAGAGACAGATTTCAAAAGTAGGTGCCTAACAGCCATGGAGGCAAGGTAATGCACAGCTCCAAAACTCTTGAAATATTGTACCAACATGAAATATCAAGCCATGTAATAATTAACTCCATTATATACAGTCATATGTACAACCTGTATTTTATTACATTCTTCAAGGGACACAGAAAAAAAATGGTACAACTAATGTGAAAGTGTGGAATTCAGGGAAACATAAATTTTGTTATTTTAACACCATCTCACAACCACTACATAAAGCATACACAAACCTTCTTGTGCTTCCTGTGCATTCTTTTAAATTAGAATTCTTGGGGAATGAAAGTACACGTTCTTAATGTCACTTTGTTTCATTCATTAAATAATAAAACATGGCTGCAATAAATAAGTGTAAATGAAATTGATTGTGAAAGTCAGATCCAACACAAAACCATTGCTTCAGTACATTGAAGATTAATGTGCATAGAAATATGCTAACACCTAGTTCAAAGCATGACACTGGATGCTATGAATTCTGACAAAACCAAATGTCTCACTTTCCACACTGGCTGAAGGGTAATTTTGGTAGCAGTAGAAAAATATAACAAAGGCATAGAAAAAAAGTGTCATTCAGGGAAAGCCATAATTTCATGTAAAGTAAATGACAGGAATTTTCGGAGTTATACTTCTTTAGGTACGTTATGAAAAAATGATAAGTGAATTTTTACGATATGGACACACCAAACAACACATTTTTCACAGGATAAAAATAGCTACATAAAAATAAAAACCTAATATGTGCTTTTAAATATTGTACTCTTTAGTGATTGATATTGAATATTTAATTAAAAACATTTATTTATTGTGAATATCAGTGACAGAATGTTTTTAAAACTTTTTTAAGTGTATTTACATAAGTGATGTTATGTTCCCATTTGTATAATTTAGTGGTATTAATTATAACAATTTGTTAAATAATTAAAATTAATACTTTAGAATAAAAATTCAACATATATATTAATTTTCATAATTAATTAAAATTTATCTTGATTATTTCACTAAATTAAATTATTAGTTTTATAAATGTGTTTATATTAATGTTGAATACCAAGTTTTTATTTAGATTTTTAATTTTATTAAATTTATACTTTATCAAACATATTTATATTATAACTCTAGTTCTTTTATTATGCCAAGTAAGTGTAACTTTTAACGCACGTACATAAATACACGCATCCATTTATTAAATATCAGGCTTAACATGTTATTGGCAGCATGGTCACTAGTGACATCACAACACAGAGACCGGGGCACTGGGAAAGACATCAGCCATGGCTGAAGGTCGAGTCATCCCGCATTGCCTCGAAGGTCTCTGGGAAACCATGAAAAAAAAAATTGAGATTTGAATCCAGATCCTCTCAATGCAAGTTCAGTGTTCGACCACTGCACATCACTTCATAAATAACAGAAATATTGTTAACACAGGGTGTGAGTTGGAAAACAAAAAAAATTACTGAAATAACAGAATTAAAGGAAAAGGTAGCTGGAATGCCACAGTCTACTAAATAAAGAAGACAGTTGAATCTGAAGGAGGAAAGAATCACATTCGACACTCACCTGTGATCGGCCCAACTATCATGACGGACAGGATGATGAGCATAATGATCCACTTCCTCCTGTTGTCGTCCCGCTTCCTGAAGCCGACCAGGAAGGTGTCCTGGATGTGGTGGTAGTCGAACAGGTCCCGGAAGAAGGCGACCCCGCCGGGAGCAGGGATGGGCGGCCGGGCCTCCTTCACGCGGAGCAGGCAGTACACGAACCCGGTGACGGTCAGCGCCAGGGAGATGGAGAAGGCCCCGTAGTAGCCCAGATACCTGGTGATGACGCCGCTCAGCGCACTGCCGATGGGCGTGCAGACGGACAGGAACACGTTGGCGATGCCGATGCGTTGCGTGCGAGTCTCGAGGGAGGTGATGTCTGCGAGGTAGCTGAACACGCCCATGAGCATGGTGAAGATACCGCCGGCGAGCGCGGGGAACACGGCCTCCACCGCCCCCACCACCTCCATGGGCAGCTCCAGGAAGAAGTACGTGCACAGCAGGAAGCCCACGTTGGTGCAGATGTCGCCCGCGATGGGCAGCAGGATGAAGGGCTTGCGGCGGGCGTGCCTGTCCGACCACGAGCCCAGGAACAGCATCAGCACGACGGGCGGGAGATACGTGATGACCGTCTTCCAGGTCTGCATCCAGGTGACCAGCGTCTCTGCCTCCAGCACGATCCTCCGTGTGTCGTTGTTGTCCACCCCCGCCATCAGCTGCGCGCACAGCTCGTGCGAATAGTTCAGGTTGACACGGCACGCCTTCTCGATGTACATGTTCTGCATGGCCAGTGCGGACAGCGTGCTGGGCAGCACCAGGAAGAAGAGGATCGGCTCGATGGTCACGTTGTTGACCACGTACCGCAGCTTGTCTGCGACGCCCGTGGACTCCCGGGCGGGCTCCTTCCCCTGCGGCGGGCACGCTGCTTCCATCGCGACTCACTGGCCTCCGCCTGCACGACGCTTCTTCACAAATAAAACAAGCTCAACCTGTCTGACCACTTCAAGGGCAAAGAAACAAGTACATCTTTGGCCATCCCTTGGGGCAAGAAGCACTCAAGCACCACATCACAGCTTCAAGCCAGTCAACAATGCTGCCGTTGACCTCTGCGACCGCAACAAGCTAGTTCACGGAGATCCTCTTGCTCTTGTGGAAGTCTCAGCAGATACGCCTATGGCTCCACAAATTGCCACTTAAACATAAGTCTTTAATAGAGTGTCAAAATGTTCATGCATAATTACAGCCTTTAGTAATTTTTATATTATTTTTTGCTAAGGATATTATGTGCCTTATTGAGTTAATTTGTCTTTTGAAAAGTTTTCTAGAGATAGTATAACATGTGATTGATTTTCAGTAATAAGAATCTCCTACCACTTGGGAACAACATTTTTATACACCAACACTACACAGCTAAACCTCTGTGTAATGCAACTTGCAGAAGATGAAGGGGGCAAAAATCCCATTTTCTCTACCTCTCTAAACGACAGCGGTCACTTATATTCCTGGAGTTTCATCATAGTAATTTGTGGCCTCAAGGAACTTTATCGTGACGGTTGGCGCGCAGATTTCTCTACTCATCGTCTGAGAAGGTCAAGGATAACAACTTCTCAACTGTTGTTGTCTGCAAGTCAGCACGAAACTCCAAGGCAGCGGGTAAAATGAAAGGGTACAACCAACAGCATGTCGACACCAGGAGGCACGATTTTCAACTTTCAACCAGGATACTTGTCATGTGTAAAACACTCAGGTGGCTCTGCATGTAGTGTTTTGGTTACAATAATTGCAAGAAATTAAAGACAGAAATTTTAAATCATAAAAGGCAAAAAATCTACTAACTCTTAAATTTTAGAATACAAGATTTTCTTGCAGTTTGAATCTGCAGGGTTGGAGTAATTTGTTTATTTTGGATTCTTTTTTTTTGGCCAATGTGAGGGTACCTACTGACAAAATGTGTTTAGCCAATAGAGCATTCATTTGAATTGTTACCAAACAATGTTTTGATCTTGGTAGTTCTCACTTTCTTTCAAGAATACCGTCTAATTAAATTTAACCAGTCCCTCCAGACAGTCGCTAGGTATTTATTCTTTATTCATTTAAACAACAGTTTCACTTTAACAACTGATAGAAAAAAATTGTTCGAACTAAAACTAGAATATTTACAAACAAATTTACACCATCCTTGCTGTTTGAAATTAATGCAGTTATTTCAAAACTATTAAAAAAAAGTATAAACCAAATATTTTTGATTGTAGCTTAATAGATGAAAAATTAAATCTATATAGTAGTAAATCATTATTTAAAATGCTAGTAGCTTATCATCAAAAGGCATTAACAACAAGTGATTGGACCAGGTCTACTCGGTTACTGGAGTTTCGTGGTTGTTTTCAAACATTTCAATGCTATTCAAATCAATTAAATGGGGGAATTTCAAAAGTGAAAATAACAAATTTTTTTTTTAATGTCTTGCCAGATTACAATGATTAACGAATATATCTGAAACTCTCTTACTAAAAATAGTAATGCTCTATTTAGTTGTAAAACTACTAAAAAAAATTATGCTCTTAGTTTCACAGTTTTTTATATGAGTATGGAGATGATAAATTTTATTTGGGTTGTATAGAACAAAATACTTGTTTAAAATGAGACACTGCATTAAGCTGTATGGTGAAAATACAATTCCAGTGCTAATGAATAATGTTTTTTGAAACTTTAAAAGTTTGCTGAGTTGGAATTGGCAATATTTACTTAATTTATGGGCTATTTTCACATGCATTGTCTGCTACAGCCAACTTACCCAACTGTTTCACAGGGCTAGCCCACAGTTGACAGAGCAGAGAATTGATTTAACCCAGAAATATTTCCAAACATGAATAATCACTGTTTGATCAATTATTTTGATGTTCAAATTACGGAGGGGTTGACAAAAATTTTCCATGGCTATAAATCTGCACTATAATATTATCTGAACATTAGAAAATTTTCTCTCTCTCTCTCTGTCTCTCTCTACTTGTTTTATTTACAAAAAAACTTATAACCAATATTGTACATGTTTTAGGAACTTCTAGCAATCATTAATTTTATAATGGTATTTAAAATAAACCACTTACTGTCACATGGTTTGGCTGTCACTGAAATACAAATTCATAGTCTGCTTAAATATTCTGAAATTGATGTCCACAAAATCATTCTCCCCCGTTGCTTAAAATTAAAACAAAAAGAGAAATACAACTCATTACATTAAAAGTATATATAAATACAAAAGAAACTGTCATGAGTTGGATAAACTAATCAAATGGAAAATAATTTTTTGCACACCTTAAACAATCTTCAGTGATACACTGCTAGAGCCAAGAGTTAACTGTGTTATAAAAAAGTGAAATTCATCTTTGTCATTAAAAATTAAAATATTTGTAGGCTAATAATAAGTATATATAAAGTAAAATTACACTGATCAACTGCTTCAAAATCTCATGGTAAGATACTTCAAATGAGTACATTAATAATTCTACATGTATTGATGAATGTTAAAACAAAAAGCTGCAACTAAAACATTCAATATTTCTTAGTTCACGAGAAAGTTATAAATATGAAAATTAAAAGAACAGTTAAAAAATTTTTTTATTGGAATGTCTAAAGCCAAGTTTTGTTCACTATTACAATGAACACTGTAAAACTCGCTTAAGACATTCCCACATAATGTTTTCCCGCTTATTAAGTTCAAAAATTATTCTCTTGATCACTTCCATAATCACTATGTTAATTTTTACTGCTCATAATGTTTGTGTTAATAGAGGTTACCAGTTTCCCGCATATCATGTTCAGTGATTGTGAAAAAAATAAATAATAATAATGTTTATCTTTAACCTTTTAAATATTATTTATTGTTAGTTCAAAAAAAAAAAAAAATTATTTCCAAATGATAACAAAATAATTTATACTGCACTTGACCGTCCAAACCTTTGCCGTACGCCATAGCCTGATACAAGTGAATTTTTTTACCAATAATCTGCTTGCATTCGTATAGACTGAGAGGAGAGGCTGTTCCATTTTCCCTATTTGAGTTATACCACGTGACGAATACACAGCATATCAAATTACCACCAGCCAATATTTGTTGACATGTTTGCATTTTTAAATTTGTTTGCATCGTGCTCAGTAAACAATAATTGATAACCCAAAAATATGGGATTTTGGTTTACGATCTTTTTAGGGGTGATTTTAAGGTTATCAAGCATAATAAATGTTTAGTGTTGCAAGAAACAGTGCATTAAATGCAAGGCATTGTCGTTTGAAGAAAAAACTGAAAATAATATTGAAAGTTGATGCGAATCCTTTGATACTATACGCAAGTATGGAGGGAAGAAAAAAAAAAAAAACTTTTGAACGGAATCATGATGAATCAGGACCAACTTTTGGGTATTATTGTTTCGTCAAAGTGTGAAATATGAAGGTTGGTTATACACAAAATGTTCCAGATAGTGTGAGGAAGAACAATTTTGTGATGCGTCAGTCTGAAAATGTGTTAAAATAAACAACTCATACACATTATTTTAGAAAACAGTAAATGTTAAGTTACAGTTTTTTTTCTAATGTTGTTTTGATGATTAATTTTATTGTGGTTATTGAGATAAATTAAGTTTAAATAATATACTTGTATAGCTTTTCCAGCACGCTGACAATAATAATAGGTAAATGTAATTTTTGAGTTAATACAGTATGTCATTTGAGTCAAATTTGTTTTTATGTAGCAACTGAATTTAAACTATGTACGTATTTCCCTTTTAATAAGTTCTATGTTAAGAAGTTTTTAGCATCCAGTCCCTTAAAACACATCTTAACAGGGTTTTACTGTATTTACTTGTGATATTTCTCTGTAGGCCTTTAGCCATATCTGTATAGTATCAGCTATAGATTGCTATTAATAAACCATAAATTGAACATAAGTTCATATTTTTACTTAAAACATATTATTTTAGGTTTTTAATAAAAACCTAAACCACATACACATAAAAAAATGTCCATATTTTAATGGAAAGAATGAGGTAATTGAAGCAAATTTTCATCATTTTGTGTTTAGCCTTGCATTTTGGTGTTATGTGGTGTATTGACTACCATTTCGGCAATTGGCGGTTTATAACTCCCTTTTTGGTGTTTGGTGGTGAACTGACTTCTACTGACTTCAATTTTGCTTTTATTTTGCTTTAACCACTATTCGCCATGTAATCTTGCCTCTAGTGATCGCACAAGGCAGCTGGCCAGCGTGCAGTTCCGGACTACGCTGCCATGCTACCAGGCACAGTGATGGTAGCCCCAGAGCTGGGTCGAGTCTGGGCGACACTACACCAGGCTGGCCACCCTCCCAACACCTGCTGTTTCCCCGGAGAAAAGAGGGGTTGTCTGCAGGTAGGACTACTGCTGTTTGACAAGCTAGTGCAGCGAACCACCAGAAAATACAGTCCACACCAAGTCTTATTTTACTCTGTATCTTAGTACATATATAAGAAAAACACTTAAAAACTGTATCAGCCAGCTGAGTTACAAGCAGTCCAGAAACTGACACATGCATGCTATTCACAGCCAGCCCAAACGGCAGACTGCCCAATCAGTTTCCAGCCACAAACTGGTTTCTTCAGTTAAGCATGCTTCTTCGTGCTATTGGGAGGTGAGCCCCTCAACTTTCCTGGCGTTAAGTTAACCACAGCTCATAACATGGTTAATAAACACTTAATTATAATAGTCATACAAGTAAGCTGACAAACAGAAAATGTTTCTTTGCAGCAGTAAAATTTACTCTAATTGGGCCAAAACCAGACAAAGTAAATAGTCTTCATCCACAATACAAGAAAATTAGTAAATTTATAGCCCAACATGGGAATAATTGCAACATAAATAAGGAATGTATCTAAATTATCAGGAAAATGTAGAGAATAATATATGTATATATATATATATATATATATTTAAAATAAATCATTCCATTATAAGAAAAATCTGCCAAATTTAAAAATTGTCGCAAAGAATAAGATCTAGTTCTACTATATAACAATTACTCTGTAAAAAAATAATCTTATTGAATACTTAAAGCTTACAATATTATCTTTTAAAAAATAATAAAAAAATAATAATTTGTTTTATTTATAAGTGGTTTCAAGTTATTGGCAATTTTCTGCAGAGGAACAAGTCAAAAATATAATTAAATCTCTATTAATACAGATGAAAATTAAAACCTCCAAGGACTACCACCTCACTAACTTGACTTGTATTTTAACAGATGCCCACCTGCCTTAGCAGCTCTCATTTCTTGAGCACACAGTTTGTTTATAATGCGTCGTCACTGCACTGTTCGAAAGCACAGCCGTGCCACATTAACAAATATCAATAAAGTTTTATTACCACAGAAAAATTAGGGAAATGTGAACTGCAACCCCCTAGAAAACAGGTAACACTGTTCTGAAACGAAAACAGACAGTAACAATAAACTTCGAGTGAACTGAAAACTTTGTCAATGCAGTAAAGGCAATGAACAGTTTAAATCCACCTGTATGTAACTGTAGGTAACTGAATGCTTCCCACAGCCTGGTTGCGCCCAGGGAGAAACTGTCACAATGCTGTTCAAAACAGTCCCGTTTTGAAAAAAAAAATTAAATTGAATTAAGAAGGTACACATAATCCTTCACAGGTATTGCTTTGAAAGAAGACAGTACTGCAAGATGCCTAGTTGTATGAGCTGTGTTCTGTACCATTGGCATTCTTTTTAGGAACATTCTGTTTACCAAGAGGTGAATAAAGCATTTCTCACAAATGATTTTCAAAATATGAATAGCCAATAGTCTGATATGCAATATGTATACCTAATGAGATTGGTGGGGTTGGCTGGTTTATCAAAATCCTTGGCTTCGTCTGTTGTTACCTATTTTCCAAAGGAAAAAAAAAAATAATTTCATAACCTTCTGTCTATGCATACATGTATAGATGATTATATGTGTGTGTGAATATGTTACACATGTGTCCCTGTTAACTTCTCTTGACTACACCATTTCAATTAAATTTTGTTCTAAGAAGCTTCTTGATGATACTTTAGTACACATATTTCATTCAAATTGGTTTGCAAACTTTACTTAGACCCTTACTTAATGGCATATTTTGCAATAACTTGCAAAAAAGCATTGCACTATAAATACTTATATGACAAAAAAAAGACTAACATAAGTTTTTGAACCACTTGCCCAATTTTAATACATTATGGTACCAAAATACTTCAAATTAAGCAAATTAAATTACTTTTAGAATTTATATATGTAGATACTAAAAATATTTTCTTAATACATACAAACCAATTTAAGTAAAAATTACTTTACAACACAAATTTAGGTGAATATTAGTTAACATGAAAGATTACTCAAACAAACGGAGAAATTTTTTGATAATGGACAAACATTGAAATAATTAAACTTTAATAGCCTCAACGAATATGGTTAATGTGATTAATTACAAGTCCAGTACATAAGAGAGAATGATAATAATGCCACAGCTCTAATGATCAGTCAGTCGTGGTTGTACAGAAACATTGACAAGGCACTAGTATTCCTAAACTACAATAAAAATAAAAAATAAAAAAACAGCCCACATTCTCACCAAACCATCACAAAGAGAATCAACCCATTGCATAGATACAACTTAGTAGTACCTCATATTCACAAGTACAAAGAAATATGTACAATTTCTTTACTGAATAGAAAGTTACAGCAAACATTTACTATTATCACTGTTTTGGGTATTCAAAATGTCCATGATTTTTTACATTTTAGTACAGAACATTTTAAACAAATTATTCACTCATTTGATACACAGAAATGCTTCCCAAAATTGTAATTGTATTGCATTGCTAAATGGGAAACCGTAACAGCAGAAAATAAATATTGATATTTACAAAATTAACAAATATGAACAAATAAAGAAAACAATTATATTTATTATTCACTGTACTCATGTTGTTACAAGGCTTGTAAAGATAGATGTTAGACAGATGTAAAGAACCAATAGCTTAATTTCACTTGTGTATGTTTGGCAAAGCACTGTACATGTACTAAGGGCTAAACCAGCACAGCATTTGGCTGCAAGCAGTCAACCGATTCATGGAAACAGTGCTTCATTATTTAACGATTATTGGTCAAAAAATAACCACGTTGTACATGTACTTGTTTATATTTTGTAGAATGGTGGAAATTATTTTTCTCAGCCATATTTGAACGATATGAATGCCTATCATTGCCCAAAATGTCAGGAAACTTTAAATTTTCTAATTTTTCTTTACAAAAAATCATACAGCCACTTTTTTACAGTTCTGAACAGTACCAAGTATGTTGACATTATAACACATTTATTTATATTTGATTATGTGTAATGGGGAATACATGCTTGCTCTACTGTTTTGCTTAGCAACTGGGATTCCATTACTTCAATAGAGAAGTACTAAGCCATCATGTATTTCATTCATCGTCTACACTGTATCACCTACCCCACAAGCTGGTGTAACTTGGGCTGCCCTAGTGATGTTGTCTGTTATACTTTAGTCCTCGGTCTCGGTTCGGATCCGGTTCTTTAAGACTGCTTCTTGGTTGTATGTTCACCTCCCACAATTTCCAGTCACAATAATGTCCAAATATTTTATATGTTTATTTTAGTGATGGGTCAAATCCCAATTTTCTCAAATTAACATCTCTGAGAATACCTTGGATATACCCCTTGAATAAAAAATTTACGTGTCAAGATTAAAAAATAAAAAATATATTAACTATGGATGGTCTTTAACCATTCAAATGGTGTTTCAAAAACTCAAGTTTCCAGAATCGATATGTATTGTAATTTTATTTATATAATTACATGTTAAAAGTACAATATCTTGGGTAATGTCACAGCTGCTCTCGTCCCTTAGAGAAGGATGCCACAAGTATACAAGCGACGATGCCGGCCTCCACAGGAGTTCAGAGGGTTCGAAGAGTTCTGAGTAGCAGAGAGTGTCTCCCCCTCGGGAGTGATACTGGCGATACCCGTGCTATCAGCGAGAGTTGAAGAGGGCAAGCGACCCTTGCTGAGCGAACCGGACCTATCGGGAGGCGATACCTGCGAGAAGGCCTGGCGAGCCAGTCGGGTGCGACGAGCGATAGTTGGGGACTGTGCTGTGGCACGATGTGGGTGAGTGTGCGAAGGAAGCGGACAGAGGCGGACAGAAGAGCGAGCAACTGTTGAGCCAAGCTCCAGTGGAAAGAGTGAATGTGTCAAGGATCAGTTAAGACTAATTGTTGTGGACAGAAATCTTGAATGCAGTAATTAAATTTATAGTGTAGACATTAGTAATTAATTAAACTGTACTAATAAGGCTATCCCTTATGAACCCTGTTTTCTCCCCACATTATACTCGTAACAACATTATGCCCAAGACCTTTTATGAAAATGTGCTAACCAGGATTTTTTTTACATTGTAACTTTACATTAGAATATTTATTCTCATAATAGATAATTCACATGTTTATAGGATTTAAACATAGTTATAATAATACTGTGAATAGATATTAACAGGAGCAATGTCTTGTTTAAATATTTGTCTACAACCACACATTCCTTGATTGTAAAACATATCTTGATTTACATACACTATTATGGAAGAAACAAATTTGATAAGCACTGTTTTGAAATTCACTCTGTTTTCCTGGTATGAATTAGGGCGTTATTTCATGTGGGAAAGGGGGAGGGGGTAAAACTCTTTTTCTTAAATTTTTTTTTGTTTGCTTGGAAGCAAATTTTCCACTCCTCTCCCACAACCACAATAAATAAAACAAAAATTTGAAAAAATGTTTTTGGTCATCTCAAGTCTTTAAGGATTCTACAAGACCTAGAAACAAACAAAATGTCAGATTGCGATAATTTGCAGCTGATATCTTAAAAATACTATAAATCTACATTGAATAAACTTTGCTCCTTTAGTCAGATATTGCAAAGATTGTGACCAGCACATAATTATACTTAATTTTATCTGTTTTATACAACAATCATGCACCCTAGCAACCAAACCTATGAAAAATATTAAAGAAAAGAAAAATTCAACAAAATTAGATGCAATATTTTTTTTCGAGACTCATAGGTACCTTGTTATTTCATCTTTAGTAATGGCAAGAAAATTTGACAATTTCAATGAAATGGCTGCTACAAGAAATTCCCTCCCTGACTTTTCCAGGTTTTACAATCCTGAATTAACAAATTTCATTGAGTTTTCACACAGGAACAATCCTGCAGCTCCAGTTGATGCTGACTATTTTTCTACAAGAAAAGAAGGTTGTATGAGCAGTTTAAATGTCCCATTTTCATTTTAAAAGGTTTCATACCAAAATCAATTAATAATTACATGATAAAACCTCTTTTCTCAAAAGAAACATACCATATTAAAATTAATTATTAGTAATTCTGAAGGAAAGCTTCTTTTCTGGAAAAAGTTATAATTATAAGAAGCATTTTAACTCGCTGACTATTTCCAATCATTCAAGTTGTTTACCAGTAGTTTACCACCGAGTGGTTAGGTTAGCTTTTCTATATTAAAATTACTGTGATAAAATAATCAGTTGAAATAAGTTGGCTAAATTCAAAATATCAAAAAAAAGTAAAGACAGTTGGTTATGAATTACCTATCAGAGCTAACCTAACCAACTACAAAATTTGATGTCAAAATGAAAAATCAATAGCACTGAAGTAGGAACCACTGAACAGAATAACAAGTATAACCAAATTTGTAATGTAATTTAAATTACAAATAATATAAATTATATTTATTTTGTGTTTAGCTGAGGTTGCCAGTTTCACAGTTGAGGTTATCTGATTTTGAAAGCTAGTTTTACAAATCGCTCACTTCAAACCAATGTCCTTGCAGATTTTTTGATTATGGTCATGCCACACTTCATAGCACATTTTTTTCTCCTAAATTTTTTTTAGTTTGAATTTATAAATAATTTTGATACCATATTCCCCCGACCAGTATCAAAACATGTGCGGTCTAGTTTTTCGTTTCATATGTTTTGTTTAATATTAATATTAATACATAAGACCTACCTATGCATCCAGTCCATAGGAACATTGGAGAAATCACAAACACTTAGGTCTAGATCTCCTAGCCACAACAAAAATTTATTGAAATTTTATCGCAAGTGATTATATTATTCTGCTACTTTTGAATAACAATTCATTATTTTATCGCTATTAACTGCGGAAGCGGGTAGTATTAGAATTATTGCAAATAAATTCAGTGTTTGATTATTGACAATACAGGCCCATCAAAATAAATGGTCACGAAGTAAAATCTCTGGTGAAAGTAATGCAGTTTTGAGATTGAAATACATGTTTGCAAACTATAACAATCCATTCACCTGAAACTATTGTACAAATGGATTCAAACTTGTGTGTAAACATTCATAAATACTTTTTTTTTTTGGTTGCTCAACTACATGTTAGCGCAAGAAGAAATTCCAGAAATATGTTGTAATTTCCCTTACATTTTTTCAAATTTCCTTACCATTTTAAACATCCTGACTTTTCCCGGTTTTCCAGTTCTGTACTAACTATGAATGAACACTTCACACCTCATCATGCTAATTGGGAAGTTTATATAATTAGTATTGGCTCTACTCAAAGAATAGGTTTTTTTTTTACATTGAGCTAATTATATTTCATTGCTTATTGTTATCAGCAATTATTATGTATTTATTTAAATTTATTAACTTTCAAATTTCATCTGAAGTGTTGTATGTTTCAATTATATTTATTGCTGTTGACTTTCCATTGACTTAACTTCCTCATGGCTTGTTTCAGAGTTTTCCAACAACAGTTTGCAATTAGATCCTTGAAGTTTTTTCTTTTGTAATTCCTACCATCAGTTTTACAGCAGCTGGGGTTGGCAAGGTTGTTTCTTCCTGGCCGCCATCATCGTTCATATTTCCTTGGCTACACATGTAGAAGGTGTTTTTTTGCTTGTTACATTATTTTGGCACAGAAGCAGTAGAGTAAAAAGTGGTATTTGTGTATAAGTTATTGTGATGTCCAGACTGCTAAGTGCGTGTTGTTGCCAGGGTGCTGTTCAAAGAGGTACCCAACAGAAGATTAAGAGTATTCACAATATTAATTTGCAAAGAATTATTTCTATTAAAGTTCTGAATAAAACTAGTAACCCTGCTGTTCTTAGAGCAGAATGAGGAAGTTGGTTGTCGTGTATTCTGCTACCCCATCGGTTGCTTTCTAAGGACACATCATCGCTGCAAGATGATGCCAATGGCTGTATGATTTCCTGATACTGGTTCCAGCTGCATTCCGTAATATGCATCACACCAACTGCGCTTAATGTCATCTATCCTGCCAAACTAGCCTCGTGCAAGTCCATTCATTTTTGGTTGCTTAACTAAGTTGACATGTTCATTACACAACATTAAATTATTATATTTTAACCTAACATATTTGCAGTTAAATACACACATTACCATTTATATTTCAGACTTTTGATTAGTATATTCTGGACTATGTCACACACTATATAGACTACAGTCTCCAGAGCACTGTGCTATACTGTGGCAAAATATTGTTTTATGCAATTATTTCAAAAGAATATTTCACTTCAAGGCCATAACCAAATGTGAGGAGACATGCGACCAGACATGTTGATCGATCAGGTATGCGTGAAATAAACCACGGAACGATCGGGAATTACTCGTGGAGGTCTGACTGACCAACGAGCATCTTTGCTAACGTAATAAATTAAGCACAAAGTCAAGAAAACGTTTATTTACATTAAGAAGTTGTCATTATAGTAAATTTTGTAACCTTTGTGAGAGCGAAATACAAAAAGTATATAAATATACAAACATAATGAGCTCTTTATCTCATCACTCTACAATAAACTAAACATCATGAAAAGGTTATGTACAAACAAATGCTCTAAGAATGAATCAAATGAGTCTGATACTAGTAAGTCATTTTTCAAAGCACTCAGAACCCATTAAAGTGTATTAAAATTAATATAATGAATTTTATAAAATGTTGTGAAATGTTTTCTTTTGTTGCTAGCTTGTATGGTTTGTGTGTAATATAACAAGAACTATGGTGAACTGTGTGTCACGGATGTCAAATGAACACAATAACGGATGTAGGTTGATATTTAGTAGCATGTTTTAACACGAAATCAGCTGCAAGATACAGCAGTCAGGCATTTTGTTTGTATTAATTGTATTAGACTATTATCTAGTTCTACAAGACAGAACAATTAGTTACGGGTCAGATTCTGATTACGGTATAAATTCCCTTACATGTAAGCACTGCAGCATGTGAAAAATTAAAAATTCAGGGATTAGTTTTTTCACTCAAATTTAGGATGAACTACTGACAGAAGAAAAGAGGTCTGAAACTTTATGAAATTTATTCTTCACAAAACAGTTGAATACACTCCAAATACGCTGTTCTAGAAAGTTCTTCATACACAAAAATTATGTTCTTTGCCAGAGTACTTTTATTTTTACATGCAATATTGATGGTAATGAGAAAATAGTTACAACATAATCTAAGATTTGTTTCGGACATACACCATTACTGCTGGTTACACTGTCTGTCATTAGAAACCTTTGTTTAAACTGCAATGGCGCATGTGTAAGAAACATCTTAAATCAATCTTCCTTGTTGCAAGAGCCATTCAAAGAACATGACAACTAAATTGTTATGTGTACAGCTGAAACATTTTTACATATTTTGAACTCTTCTCTAAAAATCATTAACTATTTTTATTTTTAAAATATTTTTTGAATGATTGAGGAGGAATATTTTGACAAAATACATCATCATCTTCGTGACTTGCAAGGGATCTAACATAATATAATGTATGATGAGGTTTTAGTAAATTTTGTATGTTTTTATTGAGGTTTCACAAAAGCGTTTTCATTTTATTACAGCACAGAAAGGTTGAGTTGTTTCAGATTTCATAATTAATGTTTACTTTCTCCAACCCAATGCTTTTTTTAACGAATCAGTAGAAAAACTATCAATAAAAAATAACCCCCATCAAATTAATATAGAAGTAGCACTAAGTAGCAGCAATGCTGTTGCTTTTTTCCTAGACAAACACTGGATACCTCAATAAACTTTGATTCAATTTTCAAAAATAGAAAAGTCTCCTTAACTTTTAATGCTGAAATTATTTTTTCACCAAGAACACAAAATCATTTAAACAGTCCTATAAGCCACCAAACAATACAGTAATTCACAATAATTCTGCTTAATTCATGCATGGAAAAAAAAAATACCCTTGTACGTTCCCTTTCGTACCAAAAAATATGTATTCTTTAAAATAAAACATAAGGATGAAAATACACACTGTTCTAAAATTCCACTCTTGCCTTTAAAAATTTGACAAGCCTGCCAACTACCAAAATGAATCTATGCAATGGTAAAACCATGTATTCTGGGTTTATGCACTTGCAAAGCATTCACAGAAGAATCATGACAAAAACTGCACACAACTGCACAACATACTGCTGCATGAGGGCAAGACATCTTTCAGAAGGCACGTAATATCCAATTAAACTGCCAGAAGAGAATGAAATATTAAATACATATCACAACTTAACACATACAACTCATAATTTAACAGACTACGTTACAAGAAATTGCTACATAGTCATTCACATCTCTCAATTATATACTCTCTAGAATTACAGTTTTATATACAAACTTTTGTGTCCACGAATGCCACACACAGAAAACAATATTTTGAACTTCACCCGCATATATATATAAATAACCATAGTAATACTTCAACTTAATCCTAAGTTGCAATTTTTATTGACTTCTCAAAACCTTCAAAATCTCCAACCACAAACAGCATCAACTTGAATAATCACAGAGATTCTCTACCACAACTGCAGGCTACTAAACTCTGCCATGTTGACAATTCAAAAGTGTAAATAAAAAAATGTATACTGACAATGTACAGTTTATAAAGTGCATGATTTAATCCTATAAAATGTGCAACCCTGTACATTCTATCATCTTCCTACGTGTATAAAAATAGAGCTGAATTTGGCGACACTCTGGCACAACAAGCCGAGAGTACACGAGCAGGAAACAAAAGATACACAAAGGTACACAATGCAGTACACCCTTGTTAACTGCATTATTTGGTCTTCAACTCATCCACGGCTTCGGACTCGCCATAGAATTTGGGCTGAAAGTCAAAAATAAAACAGTAACATTTGTCAGTAACAAATGCACAGTTCAACACCACCCTAACTCAAATAGCTAGAATGCTGGAGGCCTCCATGCACACACATGCTGCTAGACTAATTTAAACACATCACACTACATGCAATAATTACCAAAAACTAAACCAAAAAAATGCACACCATAATGCAATTATTAATAATTATCTCAATGCAACATTAGATGTACTGCAAAAGATAAAATAGAAATCCAATATTTTATTTTATTTGTATATACACCAACTGGCTCTGAAGTCAATTCAGGATTGTTTATGGTCTAGAAAGCTAGAAAATACCAGGGAAATAATAAAGTACTACAGAAATGTCTTCTTGTGATAATAAATAGAAATGAAATATGGCACACTTGCCAATATCTTGAAACACAAAATATGCTTAAGTATAAAATATACAAAATTTCTCAAAATTCTGCTATCTACATTCTTTTTATTTACTGTTTAATAATCTACAATGATTCTTTTAAAGCCAAACTGACAATAATTGTATTCAAACATAAGTATCAACCAACCTACATATGTTCACTGCTAACCTTAGGGTGAGGGTGGGCACTCAACGAATTTGTGGCACACTCGAGAAACAACTTGCTATGGTTCCGCACAGTGCTAGTGTAGTGGTAACCAAGCACCGTTACTAGCCACACTTTTCTGTTCTGCTTTCAACAACATGGCACGGCATGGCACTCAATTTTGCCAATTTCAATTTACTATAGTGCAAAAAATGCACAAGTTGAAAATCAATGTTGACTAAGATCTTAAATCCCCATTAGAAATATTTCTATGCTAAAAAAAATGTAACAAACACAACATGTATACTTTGTTTAACGCATCAGTTCTGCAAGAAATTTAACAGAATAAACAATAAACCTATCCCTCACTTAGCACAACTTAATTTGTTCCTAAAAATGCTCGTGTTATTCGAAATCGCGTATTCTGAAGCAACAGGTTTCGTAAATAGAAAGACTAATTTATTTAATGAGTTCAAAAATTGTGTAGGAAAATATACTTTACGTAATATAAATGCATTGAATAACATTCAACCATAAATATGTCACACCATTTATCTTTATATGCCTCCCATCAAACTTTGCATGACAAATAAGACAGCGTAATGGGAGATAGGTGGTTATGTACTTTATCGTCAGTCGGCTGGCTGACTTGCCCGCCCGGGCGTGACCTTCAACTCACATTGCGTACCTTTCCAAACCATCCTTTACTGACAATGAAAATAATATTACTGTCCGGATAATTGCATTTTAATTTATCAAATTTAAAGTGCTTATTCGCGTATCACCACCTGGTTCACACCAATCCTGTCAGGCCAATGATTATTTTTTTTCATTGCAACATTCATTTAACAACCTTTTCCACGTGAATCATCTGTTCATTTCTGTTCTGGTATCTAATGTCAAATATATTTCCGCTAGTACAACCAACAGCATCAGACTTATTTCGTACGATTGTGCGCACAGTTGACTTGCTTAAAACTAAAGTGTGATCAACATAAGCATGGCCTTCATGACAATCTGCGTGCCGTAATACTTCTAGTTTTGTCTCAAGTACTTGAACACAATGCATTATGAATGATCAAGCACGTACAGTTACCGGCAGCTGAATGGGCAGACGTTGTTTGAGTTAATTCCCTGCCACTGGCTAGACTGAGTTCACGGCCCGGTTTGTGGCCAGGCGACAACGGTCCGGCACGGCGGCATACGCGCGGACGTAAAAAAATTTGGTCCTTTACACTCCATAGCCGCAATTTAACTTGCCATAGCTGATGTTTATACAACAGCCGATAGCGTAGTTAGAACTGCACGCGGATCTCTTACCACCCCCCACCCCTTCTCAAACCTAACTGCATGCCAACGCACATCTGTTGTTTACAGAAGTTCAAGCAGACTTCGTGGCGTCGTGCCAGACTTTTTTTTTGCCTGCGGAGATTTCGTGCTAACTAAAATTTACAGACGTGCCATTCAAGACGAGGGCAGTAAAAATCACTTCGCGCTAAATGAATCCGCGCAATCTGAAGACATGCTAATTGAGGGATAGGTGTAATGTATTTTGGCCCAGCGGGTGTCTTATTATAATTAGCCCCTTCCACAGGAAACTGCACCCTGAACAAATTGCCAGCACCACCACATCCACAAGTGTGGTACAAGTGGCACCTCTCTCTCCAAGTGTCCGGGGGAGCACTGTTGTTCTCACTGCAGTGTGCCTGACCTAGCAAGTGGGAAACAGCCTACTAAAAATGTTGCAGGATTCAGAACCAAATATACATAATTTTTTTGAAACCCAAGATGACGGACACTATTTCACGGATTAATTTTCATTTTTAGAACTGACAAAAATCCTATACTTACAATGATGGTAAGAGGTAGTGATGTTTTTATAGCAGCTCAACCCATCCAAAACATCACCACCCTGGAGTAGAAAAGGTCTGAATTAAAAATTAAAACCTACACTAATTTTCTAATATTTGGCAATGTCTATCTTCCCAAAAAGAACTCCCAATACATATGCTATGTATCTGGAAGCATTAGAAGACGAACTCGCTAACTATAATGATGATCTATTAATTAAATACTTGGTGAAATCAAGTTGATTGGAACAATAAACATATCTTCACTATTACAAATACACATGAGTATTTATTCAATTTGACCATGGATATGGGATGATTACAGTATAACAAAACACAGTCATCCAAAAATCTTTTAGATCTTTGTTTTTATAACTTGCCACACTGTGAAGTAGCGAAACCAGTTGAAGTACTTGTTTCTTATACCATCCTGCCTTAAAAATCAAAATCATCATCAATGCTATTTCCTCAAATATCAATACAGACTCCATCTTTAGAAACTATAAACTACAAAAGAGCATGACTGGTCCTACTTTTACAATACTTCTTATTTGAATGTTCTAACTGAACAACTAACTATTGTGCCTCCAACTAGTATTTTTGACACAATTTTAAATTAAATTTTTTTTTTAAATTAAATTATGTCGCCAGTCATTCTTTTGCTGCAAGAACTTAAACTTGTTCCTCCCCCTGTACACTCCCATTCAACCTTTGTCAGACCTGTCTCCCCAAGTTTTCCCAGCCCTAGATCCGATTTTTGCCAAGTTTTTGCCAGTCAGACTCAGTATCGTTTTATCCCCACCTTGGCGCACAAATGTTGCCTGTAATTCGCCTCCGATCCGTGATGAGAATTGCTAGGCCCTGCAAGTTCTCGGGACAGGACAGTTCCAAGACCTCGCCTGACACGAGCTATTTTCACCAAAGTATAGTCACGCCTCCGGGTCCTGTAGAGCATCTTTCCCACTGTCATCAGCCGCCCCCACACTCCAAGTTTTCCTGGGAACACTGGCCCAGAGCGATGACCGGCCACTAACCCCGGCCAGGGTCGGCCTCTCCCCAAGGCCACGACACTAGTCCCAAATGTACATGCTTAAGCCACCTGGCGGTAGTTTTGCGAATCACTTCCCCTGGGTGTAGGAACGCCCGCTAAACGCCTGCCCTCTGGCATCTCCCGCAGTAACCAGTACCCCATAGTTCCTTCCCAGGCCACCAGAGTGCTGGCCTAGTCAGCTCCATAAGCCCTATGCTGCTACCAGCCACCTCGTGCGAGTCAACCTCTACTCGGTTCAGCCACACCTCAGTAGGTCGCGCTGACATCGGCCAGTACCACCAACATCGAGATATCGAAGTCTGCTTTTCTTGACAAGCACCTCGGTAATGTTCGAAACCTTTCGGTCTGAAAGCCGAAGCCTCCCCCCTTTCTTTAATGTCGCCTTTTAATTACGAGTCTCTGCCGCCCCAAACTTACTGCGCGCCACGATTCGGGACTGGCTATTTTGCATCTATATCATCAGGACGCCTCTCCGTTTTTCTTTTAAGATGTGATTAACTAGACAAGGGATAATTCCCACAAAGGTAGTGTTTAGGCATTAGTCAGTCCTTATAGATGTAGCTCGTAGAAGCAGTCATGTATAAGTCACCGTAAACAATTAATTTTTCAAATCATGAATCATAAGCGGTTTCGTGTGCTCAACAACCGGGCAGATCCTGGAAGACATCACCCCATTTGTTGAGTTTTTACTACCTTTACTCCCCAACCATAATCATGACTAAAAGGCATTTTCTGCCTATTTTGCCAACTGTCTGTGAATCAGTCCTGAACATATGTGTTTTGGATCTGTTCACAGACAAGGACCAAGTACCAGGGTACAAGTACCGGGCACTTTCCAAGGACCAGATCAGTCTCCACGGGCTGGATGACTAAACCACTCTGACGTCCCATCAGCTGTTCCACTTTGTCCAGCAACCTTCAAACCACCAGCTATTCAGTTTTTAAAACCTTTTCGGACTAGCATCCAACCATGACATTTCTCAGATCAGACAGCCAGAAGTTTACTGACTAACATGTTTACTGTCACAAACTTTATTTAAATTATGTTAATTATCTATACAATTGTCTAATAAGGACCGGCCCATTCTTTTAATAATGTGATCTTAAATCCAGGTTGTATATTTTTTTTGTAAATAAACTTATATTATATACTTGTACGTATTATATAATGGAAAATAATTAAAAGTAAAATAAAATCATTATTTTGCCTTCTGAAACCAAAAGATCCACTTGTTTCACCCCAGTCATCAGAAGAGTGAATTGTAACAAAATTGTAACATAACTTGGGTTTAATCTGTTGAGACTGACGAGGTGTAACACTATGTACTTTTGTATGTGATAATTAATATCTTCATCCCGAAATCTACTAAAAAAAAACCTCTGAACATCCCCACTGGTTTTCAAAACAATTGATTCAAACACATTTTCAAACACCGTGTGTTTGGGAGTGAGCCTGGTTTAACGAGACATCATATTTTGTTTGTATCATTGAATATACTTTAGTTAATTGTTTTTTTAATGTTGCTAATCCAACCTAACCAGTGGTTCTCTGTAATTTACAGTATTATCATGAAGCTAAATAAACCTAACCATACCAACCATTTACACCACTTAATAGTATTTTAAATAAAGCTAACATAACATAACTAAAATTTTTAATGTACCTAACCAACTGTTTCTAATGATAAACTAATTGAAATGTTGTAATAAAATTTTACATAATCATAAAATATAATGAGAGTAACACAAATAACTCATTATTAGAGTTTTTTTAGTTTTTCAGCTTAGCACCTATTCTAAAAAAATTAGTTTTATTTTTTTGAATGGCTATTGGTATGGAAGTTAATTTATAATGTGGTTATGTGTTAACTTTGCTACCTTCAAAGATATTTAATAAAATAATAAATAAATAATCTCTTGGCCAGAGCAGCACGCAGTAGCTGAACACTTACGACATCACAGGAAGTGGACATTCTGCTTGCAAATATGTTTTCCCAGAGTCATTACAGAGTTCTCGCAAACAGTGACAGAGACAGATGTCTATTTTCACATACGACTGTCTACACATTCAGCAAGTCCCAGCAGCACTTTAAGCAGCCACTGGGCTGAACCACCACAGATTCTGATGTCAGCACCTGCCCCTTTACCCCCCCCCCCCCCCCAACTCATTTAACACTGAAAATTACAATAGGAAAGTCAGGTTGAGCTCATTGCTGATAATTACTTACTTGACTATTGTCATTCAACTACTGGGATTGAGACAAGTGAATTCCCCCTTTCTGTGTCAAGAGGTTCTTCACGATCCCACCTACTAATTTTTAAAAGTTGACGTCAACCGGGCCTGCGCCCCAGAAGCCTGGTCAGCCTCCGCCACCTTTCCCCTCGCCCTCCCGTCCCACTTCCCGTACTGGCAGCCGCTCCGTCACGAGTACGTAGTCGTGTGGTTGTGTTTGAATAGCGCGCCACAGACGTCAAGAGGGCGCTGTAGCAGCAGTGCACCACACCCCTTTAACTAGAGATAAACATTGTAATTCTTTTTTGCTTATTTTTTCCCAAGTGGCGTGTGACGGCATATCGGCCAGGAGTGTTTTATGTACTTTAATTAATATTTAGTTAAGGCATAAACAACAAAAAGACGTACCGAACATGTAAGAGGCGAACAGAAGTCTGCCGAAGCCGGACTGGTTATCATTAATAATAAATTGTTGTAATTTTAGTTTATAGTTTTATCATGCACTAGCTGACCCGGCAGACTTCATACTGCCTAATTAAATTACAATAAAGTCCTGTCAAAATGATTTGTAATGTGACATTTTTTTTTCCTACTTATTTTATAGTCGGGGCAAAAAATTCTCCTGAACAGAACTGTCACCCTGGTGATAGGGTGTTGTGAATAAGAAATATAATTAAATAAAACATGTAAATAAAATATAAATAAAAAAAAGTAATCTCTTTATTGTTAATCATGTGAAACATAATAATTTTTATTTTCATTGTAGTGCATGATTAGATCGGTAATTAGCTTGGTTTGTAGTATTTCGGGTTCTTCTACCTAAATTGATTCGTCTAATAGGAGGCATATCTATATTATAGATTATTTTGTCACATGCAATAATTAGCGATCATAGGTAAATAAACACTGCACAAATCACTATATAGGTAAGAATTTGTTTTGTGTATAAGTTGACAAAAGCAAACTCATTAGGGTAGGTAACCTAAAATCCAAGGAAAAAAAAACTCTGGCATTGACAGTTTGTTGTTGTTTCAACTTTTTTTAAATTTGATATGACTTGGAGTCAAATCCTTCAAGCCATATTTAAAATAGGGAAAAGAAATAAAAAAAAACTTAAACTTATGAAATACTTTTGGTAACGCTGGTTTTGTTTGACTGATGTAATGACTTGAAAACTGATGCATTTTAAAGTAAAACAAATGAAATAATATCGCGAAGCCGACCAAATTGAACTATTCGATTTCAGTTTATTTTTATTTTTTTATTTATCTGTGCTCCAACGCACACTGTTTTGATAGATATGATTGAACGTTGTACATAGGTAATAAAGTGCAAATTGACTCTGACGTTAGGAACATACCTACATTGTTTAAACAACAATGAGTGCTCTTTTTAGTTAGAAAACGTTTGTATGGGAAAAAGAAAAGGGCTGGTTTTAGGGTTTTTTCCTGCAATTATTAGAATTTTTCTCCCATAAAAACCATCTTTGAACTTCAACGAACATTTAAAAAAAAAAATTGGTCAAATTGGTCCAGGCGTTGTTGAGTTATGCGCTTACCAACACATTTTGCGATTCATTTTTATATTATAGATTAGGTGTAATATAATTATTAAGAGTGTTTCATGTTTTACCTGTAGCTTCCTGTGGCATGTAATCATTAATAGGTATAACGGTAATTGGTTTGGCGTGAAGACGCCATGTTAGGCTAGCAGAGCCCTGAGCTCAGCCCAGTCCTTCGCCAGCACCGACCGACAGCAGACGCATCAGCACCCCAGGGACCTCACCGCTTGCCTGCACTGCTAAGTAATTCTGTTAAATCTTAATCATCTTAAACCTTTTGTTCGTAATTCCTCGGGGCTTCTCTCGGTCGGGGGGACTGTTTAAATAATTGTATGAGTGACCACTATGGTCCTTTTTATGCTGATTACCTAAAAGTAGAGTGTGACCACGTGGTCAGGTCACACCACGTGAACCGATTCGTGCCGCAAGCATTGTGTGATATAATCAAAGGTGTAGGCGAAGTAGCAACTAATAAACCAGGGCATACAATTTCATTTGTATTTGTTTATTTCAACATACTGAGTGTGACGGCGTGTGCGACACTGTAAGAGCCCACTGCGTAGGTGAAGAGCGTACTCGACGCTGAGAGCGGACCAGTGGCGAGTAATAGGATTGGCTTTAGGGGTTGAAATCACGCCTCACATGGCCGACGTCACGGCCCTGAAAAAGAGTCTCTCCCGGGTCTGTGCCCCTTGCACGGTGGCGCCCACAAATTTATCTCAGTACATGTATCGACGCGAACCCCCGCTTAACATTAGGACAGTTAGGCCGCTGCCATGTCAAAGTTGTACTTCTTTAGGGGTGCTGAAGGTGAAATTTCAGTATGCAACAAAATTAGCATGCACCATGCAAAAGATAATTTAGCAGAAAGCAGTCCAATGCGCATTTGTGTTTTGACCAGCTGTGTTCTAATGCAGGATAAACAACGTAGTATGTCATTTACTTTAAAACAAACAATAAATTGTTCATGCAACAAACCAATTTTAAAAATGCTCACATTTACTTTTGATATTGATATGACTAGCAACTATTTTATAGAGCTTAAACCAGCAAACACAGTTTCTGCAATTTGGTTTCCTTCAGGTTTACTTATACATGGCATTAATATTTTTTTATTGGTTCTCTTTAATATTTAGAATGCTGCACTCTCTCTTCTTTTTTAAAGTTAACTATATGCTTTAATTATTCATGTAAAATACATAAAACTTTTATGTGTATGAGTTACATGTTCTTTTTTTATTTAGTTGCACAATTAAGTTTTTTGTTCACTCTGTGATCCTTTTTTTTATTATATTTTGTTCATAGATATGCTTTTGTAAATCCATAAATTAAGTAATCTATTTAAATATAGGTCAAAATGTTTTTAGACCAACTATAGTAATAAAATACATTAAATTTGCACTTTAAAATGATATAATGCTAGTTACTCTGTTACAGCTGCAACATAACATTTAGCAAAAAAATATAATTTTTAAAACTTTAAATCACATGTTTTCAAACAAAATTTAACTCAGTAATATTTACCTATTTTTAAAACACTACTAATTTTATTTACAATACATGTGAATATCTTTTAATAAATTATTTCAAAATCTATATTTAATAAAGATCACTCAATACATACAATTTTATAAATTGAACTTTACAACAAATTACTAAATGAAATGTTCAGAACATCAATGATGTCACAGTGTAGAAATTTTGTGTAAGTGGCGGTGCTATTTTCGTGCACGCTTGCAGACCTGGTACGTTGTTTGTGACCCTCTGGTTCTATATTTCTGCTATGCTGTAGAATTATATACGTTGCCAGATTTTCTGTCTGACTGTCTGTAGTGCGGCCGTCTACGGTCAGCTGTCACGCCACCGAGTTCCGGTGTGTCTGGGGGCTTTGGCCGGCCTGGTTTGTAACAGCCGAGTTGATTTTCTGTGAATGCGCGAAGAACTGGCTGTACGCGCTCGTGTCCCAATCTCGCGCCAGGACTGTGAAGCTCGACAGGGCGCAGGAGAGGGGATAGCTTGGTCCGCGGGCGCACTGGTGTCGACATTGTGCCAGTTTGTTTATCCCGTGGTGCCATTCTGCTGAACTGGTGTTCCTGTGACGATGATGTTATTTTGAATGAACAAAATGGTCTCCTCGGAGGGGCCGGTCTTCCTGGCATGCGCTGTGTGTTGCTGCCGTGTTGCTACGTGACTACCAAGAGAGGGATAGGTAAGATGTACCTCGCGTACAGGTAAATTAAAATTTAAAGACGGGCGACAGCCTGAGGTACTAAAGTATGAAAGGGGTTTTGTGTAAGTTGTACATAGCAGAATAATTATTATTTACAGAGGGCAGTGTTGTGTGTCTGGTAGTTGTACAGACTAAAAGGTGGAAGGTTCATTTTTAAAATTTTTTTTAGCTAATAACTGTTAGCTTAGATGTATTATTGTGGACAGCAACCATGTGGGCTGATTATTTTTTTTTGGAACTTCCAAGTTAAGAAACTTAAATTAATAGAAACGAAAACAAATAATTATGATAAATGTTTTGCACTCATGAGGAGATGTAATAATTTAGTGCAAGATATTAGATATTCTATTTTTATTATGTTAAGTAAATAAATACAAGAGAAATGGTAAAAAAATATTTTTTTAATGTTTTCAGCTAATACACCCCCACATCATCTCTTCCTGTATAGGAGCAAGATCTAAGTACCAGGTCTACTGTTACCTCCCTTTTTTTCTTATAGTTGCAATGTTAAAGAAAACATTTTTTTCAGATAAGTGTGATGTGGCATCTTCCGGCGGGCTGTTGAAATGACCCCGCCACAATATTAATGGTACCTAATAGTTTAACACTCAACACACAAGTAGTTAGTATTAAGAAAAAGAAGACAACTATCCAGGCTCACAAACAGCACACTAACCTACATAGACAGTATGAAGACGAATGGAGTTGCTAAGAGTCATCGTGTGCCTTCCACGCCCATGACTGACACAGAAACAACACAGAGTATCAAGCTCCTTCATAACAGTGCATTCCATGCAATAAATTTAAAAGAAAAAGAGAATGCTATATAAATATTAGCTTTGTTTTATGCCTGACTTATTTGCAACTTAATAAACACTAAACTCCCACCAATTAAAGCTGAAATATAGGAATAAAAAATATGACACTTAATAAAGGTATGGTAATTTGGAACACAATATATTTTTAAAACTATATACTAGAACAACTGATCAAGCAAAACAATGACTACAATATGTATGGACATAACACATCTATATTCATATTCACTAGTTGAAAATACAATGAAAAACATGCAAAGTACTTTAAAATCATTTGAACTACTGTTAAAGATTTTGTGCTACACAAGTATAGGTTCATGTGAAAGAGCAAATCTGGTTTGAAAGTATTCTTGAGAAGATGATGGAAGGTTGGAACAAACTGAGATATAGATTACTGCAGAAGTGAGGAACAATTAACAAGCTGTGTGTGAGCAACTGCTGTGGAGGTTAGGAAGCCATTGGGAACAATGGAAACACTACAATGGATGACTTCAGGAACTAGAAATAGCATCAATGTAGAGGAGGTTGGATATTGTGTGGCACGAGTTGAAGACTGCAGTTATATTGTCCAGGCCACTCAAGGAGAACCATCTCACAGATACACACTTCCACAAGTAATCTGAATTTTCAGCCGATGGTTTAGTCTGCACAACAATTTTAAATAACAAAAGGAAATTGTTTGGGTACATACACTATGAAGATACATATGCCTACGTACACTAGCTGCTTAGTAATAAATTAGTCCGTTCAAAAATACTGTTTAAAAGTAGGCTGATGAGATAGTTGAGAGCACTTTGGAATGCCACAGGTGGAGAAGAAGCAATGCTGGCAATGATCACAGCGTGCCAAACTGTTTCCAATCACTTCTATTCCTTTTATAACATTTCCAGTTCCACATTTAGTAAAATATGTGATTTAACATGTATGGGACTAGAGGAACACAAATACAAATGCAAGGAAAAAAAATAGAGATGAGCAGTCAGAAACTTGAGTTAAAGGAGTAGCTTCAGCTAGACTCGGCTTGAAAGTAGTGTTCATTTGACTAGATCAGATGAGACTCAACAGTATATTTCTTAAAACTTGATACATATTTGACATGTGCACCGAACATCAAATCACATACCACTATATTGCAATCACTGTACAATGAAACTTCAAATACATGTTCCTGCTATTAACATTTCCCTGCAAATACATAGTTTCTTAAAGTATAATGTAATTGTATTTTACATGCCACAAGCTGTAAATGAACATCCAGTTATTCATGTCTCAAAACACTATAAATCAACGCCAATTATAAAATGAAGGCCAGCGGTATTCTATTGATTTTTACACAACAAACGTTTATAAAAAACTATTTTTATGTCTCCCTTGTAATTTTCTTTTACTACAGCATCAATTGATAGTACCAATTTTTGTAATGAAGATACCAAACCAAAAGTTATACATCTTGTACTTGTATCTTCATCTCTTTGGTTATTTATTAAAAATATTGAATGGTTTTATTTTTGTTTATAAACATAACTATTATGCATAAAGACAAAAAAATTAAAATACTTGACGTGATGTTAAAAAATGCCCAAGTATTGTCACTTTTGAAGTGGGAGAAATTAATGTCAACCATAAAATGGTAGCGGGAAAAAAATTGGAAAAATAATATTGAAGTCAACTTTTCTCCAGGTTGTTTGAAAATTTTGTTTCAATAATTTAATAATTTATGCACAGTTTTTTTAACATGTCCATTAAATTAATAGGGTATTTAAATATTTAAAAAAACATTAATTATAGGAATTAAGACGAATAGGGTTAGGCAGGTTACAACAAGTACATTAAATATACTGTATGTATTAAATAAATAATTAATATGAATCCATAATTAATGTAGCAAAACTAACCAACCCTTCACTTTAGCTATTATTTCCCTTGTTTCCTACAGGCCACACTTTTCCAGAATTAACTACATAGATAAAAATTTGAAGGTTCTGAATGCATTATTATTTTGACCGTAAGGACCAATTTCACCACCATCATTTAAAATTTAAAAAGAGCTTAACAACTCTTAAGCACTGTTTAGTAACAAATTATATTACATCAAATATTTACTTTCGTTTAAGATATATAACCATTGCTTAACTTTAAATAAAAAATTTTGGTTGTTTAACTTCTTTACAGTGGTTTAGTTCACACCAAAATGGCTGCACAATAGCGTCAGCTGATACTTGAAGATGAAAACAAGACAAATAAATAACCACAAATTTTTAAGCATGAAAAATTAGTTAAATATTATGGCGATTATAATAATTTAAATGTGTATTTTGAATTTAAAAAATAAAGAATTTGCTAAAGGAAAGTGAACATCTGCTTGTGTTTCCATACAACAAATGTTGCATATATTATTTTTATGAAGAAATATTTTCAAATTTAATTTTATGTGATATTTTTAAAATAAATAAGTTAATATTCTAATTTTTAATTAAATACTTCAGTTTTTGGTTGTGACCATTTACCCTTAATGTTATAAAGGAAAGAATTATAGTATTATTTATTTTGTCACGAAGTCTACCATTTTGTTTCATATCCATTTCACAAGTCTTTTCCTATTTGTTACTTATCATTACTACTATCAACATTTTATACATGGAATAAACAGTTTAGTAGCTTATGGTACTAATAAAATTAGTTTTTTATACAAAAATGATCTTAAATGGCAGTCTGTGGCTAGAGAAAATTTTGTAAATTGTGACGAAAACAAACAAGATATGATATTAGTCAACCATCTTAGTTACTATTTGACATAATCTCACTGTTTAATAAACAGACAACTGACTTGAAACCTATGACGATAGGAAAAATGTTCAGGAATATTAAGAAGTATTCTTTTGGTCACAATAACAGGCATATGTTCATAAGAGGAGCTCTGGAAATTATCGTCGAGCAAGAAACCAAGAAACATCGTGAAACATTCATTATTTACAATGAGCTACCTGAAAACTATAAAGGCTGGAATAATTTATAGCAGATTTATTGTATATATGGCAGTTTGTGAATTCTACCAGGACCACTAAGACTGAGTCAACTCTTTTAACATACTGACAAACTTCAAGAGAGTTTATAGCTATTGGAGAGAAGTAATCCATTGATTCTAAAACCATATGAACGAGTTCTGGAGGAGAATTAGTTCTGGAAGTAATTTGAAGAACAAGAACACTATCCTGTAATGAATTCTATGTCGACGAGATGGAGCTTGCCAGCCATCAACAGTGACCAACAGAAGCAGACTACCAATGATGGATGACTGTGGCGGTATTACTTTTATACTCTAGAGAAGTGTTTTAAATTTCCCTTTGATATACCCGTATTTGCAAATTAGAATATTTCATTTGACTTGTTGTGAAACACTTCTATATCTTACTTGAGTACAACTCTTGTTATCTGAATTGAGATAGTGGTCATTGTCCGTTAAAACTCTGTTACATTCGGATAAACACTACTTGACCAACATTATGTACAATTAGCATAATACATAGTGTTTATGTTATCACTGAGGTACTCAAGTGGACATGTGACGTTTCAAGTGGTATAATTTTCAGTCCAGTGCTGTAATTTTGTGTTTCTTGCATTTGTTCCATTGGCAAGTTAATGAAAGTGGCACCCTTAGGTATTACACGTTATTGAGTTATTTAAATAGGTAGTCTGCTCTGAAGTTTTTAAGTAACTTATTTATTGATTAGGATAGCCACTATTTTTGAGATAGTTCCACAAACAATTTCATTCCAGAATGGAAAAATTTTATTTTACGACATTTAACAAATGGATTTACTAGTTATCGGTCCGGATACTATAGACAATAAACATAAACTATTGTACATAAAATATTTACAAAATCTACCTTATAAAGTGGCTATTTTTATTTCCTTTTCATTGGTTGGAAACAAACCTGAACCATTATAGACCAATGACCCAAGGTACGTTTCTATTTATTCCACAAAGATTAATACAAAATGCATGGACATCTTTTATGAGTTGAATATATTGTTCATCTCTAACATTTTAATTACTACGAATAATGGGTTACATATTATTTGAAAACATTATTTCACAAATTAACCTAAACAAGAAAGTTCTAAGGTCAAAATTATATTTCATACATTACTTACAAATGGCATTAATATTCTACATACACATTTGAACAAATTGTTAAATTATTTTCATAATTTTACTACAGCTAGGTACACAAATTCATCAAACAGATATAACCTAACCTAATAACATTTGATGTACTTTAAAAAAACTTGTTTGTAAAATTAGGTAATATAATGAATGTTTAAGTAATTAAAATATTTATCATTCTTTATTAACTAATTTGTTTACAAACTTAACTTGATAAGACCCAAAAATGAACAAAATAGAATGGCCACCACTTGTAATTGTATTTCTAATGATCTTTAATAAAGTTAAACTTCGCTTAACTACCTGATGTTAGGGAAACACAAGAAATGTGTGGTGAAGTGAAAAAGCTTAACAGTTTGTTTACAAAGGTTTGGTAACTTTAAACTACCCTTAGTTAACATCTGTTAACAACAGTGTGGTGAAATTGGGCCCTTGTCGGATCCTTAATTTTGGGCAAAAAAATATAACCTTTTTACAGTGCCACCCTCGAATATGAGTCGCGCCATAAATCTGTCTCCAGTAGAATACAAGTGAAGTCTTTATGGTCCCTGTCTCAGCTTTTTGCCACATAAGAAACATGGCATCCTTCCTCTCTCAGCTTTCATGGCCCTTCCCCCTTCCCCCCCCCCTTTTGTTATATCTAATAAAATATACAAAGAAAAGTGTTTCCCTTCCCCACCTATTACTTTTTCACCACCGCCTTACAAAAACAATGTTTTGACACAGTTGCATCACAAAACCTGTCGAGATAGACATGTGATGATTGAGTAAGGTGCCAGTTAACGGACATTTACGACGTTGCGAGGGAAGGAGAACCACTGCTGCATGGTCACACTCACTCGTACACACTCACTCACACACACACACACATGCACTCCCCTCCACACTCTCCCTCTGGTAGAGTGCCAGTCCAGTCCGGGCACTTACTAGCGCCGGCCTGGTAGCCGCCCGACAGGCAGCAAATGTAGCTTAATGGCACAGTTCACGATGCTTTACACGCACTGCTGAGCTATTTTAATTAAACAATTTATATTTACTAGTGTCATACTTATTAAAACCAACACAGGCTTCTTATTTAAGCACATAGTCAACCACAATAGTGCAATATTGAATTATTTTTTACCCAAAATGGAGTCATTCCGTGTGAAATCATCGAATTTTAAAATTAAAAGTTGCTCGTACATTTTAAAAAAATTTAAAATTTTTAGCCAAGAAAGTCTTATCAGTAAATAGCTCAAAACTATTTTTATTTAATTTTTATATGCCACCATTTTGAATCAGGGCTTGATTATCTTAGCTACTGCATGCAAAAATAAGGCCTTGTAGAGGTTTTGTTAAAAGTTTATTGTTGGCCTTGACTAAAAGATAGAAGTTTCTTGTCTTTACTGATAAAAAGAGAACATTATAGACTTACATAAAATGTATAAAAATATATTAAATATTTGGAAAACATAAGAAAAATGACCTTGAAATGTGCCAAAATATTGAACATCATCAGCAATTTTGGGGGTTGGAACCAAAACACCAAATTTTCTGTGTAATAACTACAACTAGAGTACTTTCCAGGTGTGTTGAGTTAAAGTAATAATTTTAAGCCCTTCCTGCTTTTATTTAGAATCAAATTTTCAAATTTGGCTAATTTCAAGGTCAAATATCTTAAAAGGGGGACCGGCGGGACCGGCGGGACAGGATAAAATTTTCCTGTTCATGCCAAAAAATACATTTATTAGTGATTATCAAAATGTGCAAGTTTCATTTTGTGGTTCAAACTGGTTTAAAAATTAGAGTTATTTGAAACATGTGTTAAATTGCTATACATGTAAGTAGGTACTTATAATGTTATAATTCAACAGTTCATGTTTTCATATTATTTTTACACTTATACATTATATGTACAAAAAGGTTTAGTAAAGAAACTTACAATAACATTCTTTACACAGTTTGATATTCACTTGTACACTTTGGATACCCACGTCTGTATAAGGAGACCTGTGGCCTATTTCATAAAACTGCAAGTCTACAAGTTACAAGTAACTTTGCTAGTAACTTGTAAAAACTTTGAAAAGGTTGTTTCATAAAGCTACAAGTAAATACTTGTAGTTACAAGTGAAATGCTATAAGTTACAAGTTAATTTTACAAGTAAATAAATGTTTTTGTTTCATAAACAAACTTGTAGCTTGCAAGCATTTGTAACTTGTGAGAAATTGCTACTAGTGTCAATACATAGGTAGAATATTGTGTAAGTCCAATTATATTAGTTGTAAATCATTAATAAGTCTATGCTTGTGTATAGAATGATATTATAACATCTTAGAATACAATGGATATTATTATATTTACCGATTCTGATGAAGATGATCTAGATATTGAGGTTATGAGGCGACCGCGCAAATTTAGAGAGAGAGTGAACATGGGAGTTGGCACAGTATTTGAGTATAACGAAAGGTTCCGCATGAGTGCTGTTAAACTGGAGGAGCTAGTACAAGATATAGGTCATCTATTGGATCACCCTACACGAATAAATAAATCGTTATCTGCAAGGGAACAAATATTTGTCTCTCTACATTTGTTGGGAAATGGCGGACAGTACCATGCAGTTGGAGATATGCATGGTATTTCCAAAGCAACAGTACACAGATGTATCAAAACATTTGTAAATGCTGTCAATGAAATCATTTTTATCAGCATACAATTCACAACTATAACCTACAAATTCGTTACATAATCAAAACACGAACAATAAACAGCTGACTCGTAAACTTGTAGGTATGTGTTACAAGTGCACCAACTTCTACAAGTCAAGCAACTTTCTTTGTGAAACACTTCAGATTCACACTTGTAAGAAATTCCCTTGAAACTTGTAACTAGTAACTTGTGGACTTGTAGTTTTATGAAATAGGCCAATGGATGTGCATGTTCTAACAAGCAAGGCTAGTTTAATCATCCGCCTGGCAAGTTGTAACATGTCTACAGACAGTGCCAACCAGTTCAGTCTTGTGTGTGTTCTTAAAGAATGAAGATGTGTTTCTGTTTTTTTTTTTTAATCCTAAGCAGCTACGTACGTTTTTTCGTTTGTTATTTGCAGTTGTGTGAAGTTCTGCAGTGAAGTAGCTTTCTTGAATGTCAAATAGGTTTTCTTACTAGTTTCTAAATACAGTAGAATCCCGCCGATGCGACCCCCCTCTGATGCGTCAATTCCGTTTATACGACCGTTTTTTTGAGAAACCGTGAAAAATTTGAGCAGAGAAAGTCGAAAATTTGAGTAAAATCGGCTGAAAAACAAGTTTGTTACACTTTGTTGGGCGCTATGTGTTCACGTTTATCTTGGCGAGCGCTGTACTGTAAGCAGGCAGGCATACAAAAGACTGCTAAAAATAGATACCACCCCTCTAGATTGTCCACGCTAGCCAATAATGGTAAACTGCGCGCATCACCTGATAGAATCTACGCACGCATCACCTGATAGCATCTACGCGCGCGTCTATTGCTGTCCCGGTCCCGTGCCATTGTCTTGCGACTTGTTAGTGTGATCTTGCCAGCTGCATCTTGGGTGTCACTGCCCACACAAAGCTGTGTTTCCTGTGTTAACGACGTCGCCAGGTGTTTGGTTCTCGGCTATTTTTCTATAACATCACTGCGCTAAGTGAATTCGCGTCACGCGAGTTTTGGCTATGCTAGCCGGCTGGTGGTTATTTTCGTTCAAAACGTGGCGAAGGAACTTGTGTGGATCAGGTAGAAAACATTCGGCTATAAACAAAATATATAAGAACAATGCTATCCTGAAATGCTGTGACATGTTTTTGGAGTAGATAATCACAGCGACAGACGGACAGGATGCGCTCCCGCCTTTGCCGTCAGCGATGTTTATTTTGACAGCTCAAGCAATTATCTTTTCCACATCCCTTCACAGCGTAAAAAAAAAAGAAAAAAAAACACGTTGGAATGCAGATGGAAAATGCAGTAAAATAAATATATTTACGGCCCTGCTAAATTTTTCTATTCAATAAAATTCGAGCTGTTAGCAGAAACTGCTGTGAGACTAATAAACAAATTGTATCATAATAACTTATAAAGTATTTATTAACGGCAAAGGACAGTTCTATAAGCCCATAAAAATATTTATTTTACCGAGAATGGACTATACAACCTGGCTTTTGCCACACGCGGTGTGGGAGGGGAGGAGGATGCTGACTGTTTCTCACGCAGAAGGTAAGCTACCACAGTGGCTTTTCGTGGGGGCGGGTAAGATAACATGACAGCTGAGACGGCTTTTCGTGCGATAGTGGACGCGCCGAGCTCGGCTAGACACTGCCAGAGCGGCATTCCCGTGTATGTATCCGACGATGCGGTGACACCCCGAATTCTCTATTGCGACCATTCCGTTTATAAGTCCGTTTTTCCGGAAACCGTGAGGGGTCGCATCAGCGAGATTCTACTGTACACACTTTTAAAATGAATATATAGCAATAACATTACAAGAAACATGAAGTGCTCTGTGGGAACAGATACAAATGAATGCTGTGAAAATCAGTCCAATGGAAAGGTCAGAATTAAAGACTGCATCACAATTAAATGAATCACATAGTTACCTTCTCAGAAAAAGAGTTAAAATAGATTGTTTAGCTAGTGTGTGTACTTATCACGAAAAGAAATATTTGGAGAAATACCATCATTTTTTTGGAAATTCGTGTTGTGATCCATTTTCATGCCATAAAAAAGTTATTAAAAAACAGTTGAGGGAAATAACCCTAGCATTGTCTGAAAGATGGCCCAAACTGATTCCTGGTGAATCTGATTGTTGCTCTTGGCATAAAAAACTCTCAACACCTTCAAGTAGTGATTATGAGAACTTTGATGTTGGAAAAAGTGTTGATGAAGAACCATTCCTTTCACATGAAATTATCGTGGAATCTATCAATGACGCAGGCTCTGTTTTAGGAAATTCACCTACTAAAATAATGAAACTTAGTGCTGAAAAGAATCACCTAGAAGTAAAGCGAACTGTAAGCAAATTTTCTGGTGCGAATCAGAAAAAATTAAGTGACACTTTAAACATCAGATGTTGATTTCAAGATGAGGAAGAAGAATTAAAACTGAAGATTGTTGATACTGCCACGAAAGACTTACAACATCTTGTTGAAGATCTAAAGCAAAGAATAATGTCCAGCACATCCAACAATAAGAAGATACAAGTTATAAGTGTAGTACCAAAGAACTGGTCAATAAGAAAAACTACACAAGAGTTAGGTGTGAGTGAATACCTAGTTAGAAAAACCCACGAAATAGTTCAGGAACATGGTGTCATTCCACAGCTTACATGTAAGAAATCAGGGAAAAAATTGTCCAAAGAAATTAGAGAGTTGGCTGTTGAATTTTATGAAAGTGATGAAGTAAGCAGAATGTGTCCTGGAATGAAGGATTCTAAATCAGTTCGTCTTGAAAATGGAAAGAAAGAACTAAAGCAAAAATGTTTAATCCTATGCAATTTAAAAGAACTATACAGAAAGTTTAAAGAAGAACATCCATCACCATCAGTAAAGATGGGATTTTCAACATTCTGTTCTCTACGCCCCAAGTGGTGCATACTGGTTGGAGTGAGTGGCACTCATTCTGTTTGTGTGTGTTCAATTCACCAAAATTTCAAACTAATGACAATAGCAGCTAAAATAGATGACTGGAAGATCATTCTTGAAAAAATTGTGTGTGATCTGAACAGTGAAGACAGTATGTTTGGGGAATGTGCAAAGTGTCCCGGAATAGCATCCTTGAATTTAGATGAAACACTGAACTGTTACTGCGATGAAAATTATGATATAACATATCAGCAGTGGATGATGAGTGACCATTGCAGTCTTGTTACTATTATTGAAACATATTCTGAATTCAAAGAAGCATTTGCTAGTAAACTAATGGTGTTGAAAAAACATCATTTTATCTCACATAGTCAATCACAGTTTTTGAAAACACAGAAAGAAAATCTTAAAAGTGATGAAAGTGTAGTGATTGATGATTTCTCTGAAAACTTCACATTTATCATACAAGATGAGATCGCATAATGTACGCCATCGCATAATGTCCGCACATTTCTTTTTAAATACTTGAAATGGAATTTTTTAAAATCCGCATAAAGTCCGCACCAGACAAAGCAACCTTGGCCATCCCTGCAAGGCACAGTAACGGGATGGAAAATTATCGACGCTGTCAACAATGCTTTGACCTTGAGTTGTTCATTTCTCGGGAGTGGTCACTGAGAGGGTTTTGTAGCGTGGTGAAACCGTCCAGACTCACTGCGACGTCACGAGAGTTGCAAGGGGATGGGCTATATATAGCACAAGCCAGTACACGTCAAATCACACTACGTCACAAAGTAAGGGAGGTAGCGGAGAAGTGGTGGGGGTACATGCACATGGTTTTTTTATACAGACAATGGCAAGGGACAGGGAGGGAGGCTCAAGTGCGCCACTTGTGTCTAGCCGCTGACAACTGTGCCGCATCTTCGGCTAGCCTTGGGTATGCTCGGTACACCCGACACTTCTGACGAAAAGACGGCAAAAAAAAAAAAAAAAAAAAAACGGCGAGGAAGGAGGGGTAGGATGGGAAGCCTTCTTTTCACAGACGAGAGAGACAAACGCCCGATCGTGCATCTTCGGTTTTTTTTTGTTCATTGTAAATAATATTAAAAATTCGGGAATACTTTTATTTTGTGCTACAAAAATTTCTCTATTTAATACAACTTGCGGAGATACGAAATTCTAACATGTTTAGGAGAAATCACCGTTTATTCATTAACATACATCTGTACATTGGTGCGGCCGCCGCCATATTTTTCGTTTGCCGTGTGTCCGTGAATGTTTATTTTGGACAACTCATAACTAATGGTTAGGGATGGTGATTTTTAGTTTTTGCTAAATAGATGCTAAAATATGCTAAATTATATTTTTTCCGCTATAAAATGCTAAATCTAGACTATTCCGAGATAAATGCGAAATCAAGGTAAAAAACGTAGATTCGTCTTCACTCTACACAATTTATTTACCGATTGTATTTTGTTTCAGTTCAGTATCAAAAGAAACCATCATTTTACGGCGTATTCAGCACAAGTATCTTATTGTCACGTCATTCACAACTACTATTGTTCGTAAATATTGAATGTAGAATGGCCATCCGTGCCTCGCGATTGTAAACAAAGCAAAGAACAACTAGCTGGAAGATTGTCCGTCATCTTGCAGAGTACAAGTTTTTAGGCCACCATATTGCGACATCTCTGCTTCGCTGCGCTAACAAGTAAGTCCCATTTTCTGGCTGTGTTTCACGTGAAAGCCGCGTTCTTGTGTAGTCTGTGGAATGTTGCATGTTTACAAATACGTGCATACTCGTGAATGTGTTGTATACTGTTATTTCTCGTGGTAAAAATGGGACGAAACGTCATTTCCATTTGCAACCGCATAAATGAATACAAAAGTGAACAGTTATAGGAAAGTGATACGAATATTTTAATGCGCAATTTATGTAATCGCCATCTGGAATGGAAAAAAAAAAATTTACTTGAAAAGCACATTAAATCTGAGGGACATCAGGCTGCAAAAAAAAAAAAAGATTCACCGAGAAGTCGGTTGAAGAAAAAAAGTCGGTAAAACGGCAAGCAACAGTTTCTTTTTTAAAAATATACTTTTCTTCAGTAATGTAAAATGAGAGAATTGGCTAAATTGTGTTTTTTAAATGCTAAAAAATGTTAAATTTTAAATTCAAAATGCTAAATGTCATTATTTTAAATGCTATAAATCACCATCTCTACTAATGGTTAATTAGGTTAGGTTAGCTACATTATAAATACTTTAAAACATTGTGGACGGTTGATTTGGTTAGGATAGCTACATATTAAAAAGTTATTTGCTAAGCAACCATAAAATTATTTTACAGTATTTTTAATGTAGCTAAACTTACCTAATATAACCAACCTTCCACAATGTTTTAAAGTATTTATAATGTAGCTAACCTATTGAATAATTCTTTAAATTACTTCTTGCTAATTTTAAGAATGACATCTTATAAGTTAAAGGCAGTTTATTTGAACACGGTAACTAAAGTGTGAGCGCACAAAAAATTGTTGTGTTTGTTGTGTCGTTCATGCACTGTCACACTCGCGAGCAGCGGCGTGAATTCCCGAATGAAGCCGAAGATGCGGCACAGTTGTCAGCGGCTAGACACAAGTGCTGGACTTGGCTAATGCAGACATTAGACATCTGCCCCGTGCCATCAGTGGCCATCTCAATGAAAGATCAAAAAGATATCTTTTCACGAAAAACGTTTATTTTGTGTAGGCTGGCTGCGGCTTCTGAACGTAAGAGCGCACACGCGAGTGAGAGAAGAAAAAAAATGAGTGGCCTCTTCCACTAAACGCCGGCACCCAATTATCTCGACACCTGTCACATTTCTCACGTCCGCTGCGGAGGGTCGCCAGTAACCAGCGCTCTGCTAGTAAACTAATTATGAGAGAACAACTTTTTTACTCTACACAAAACATGTAAAATTTTGAGGTAAAATTTTTTTTTCAGACTTCATCTTATAATGTCCGCACCCCATTTTTTTTGTCAAAAATGTAGCCAAATTACTGCGGACATTATGCGAGTAAATACGGTAAGTATTTACCTATTTCTAGACCTTCCCACCCGTAAAATAATGGTTTGGTATGTTTTAAAAATACCCATATGCAAATTAATACAGTAGAACCCTTTTCAACGGAGGGCACAAAAATGGTGTATGAAAAGGGAATGGTGATAATAAATTTTTTTTTCAATCTAGCATACCAGCACAATATCAGACTAAGCATAAATACATGTGTGTGATTTAATTAATTGCATTATATTAATAAAAAGGTATGAATTAATCATTATATATATATACATACACATACATACATACACACACACTCACGCACACACACACACACAATAAAACGACCAGAAATGTAAAATACAGTACATAATCAAGTAAAACTGAAATGAGAAACAGTGGCCTACAAATTGTTATAAAGACCTTTCTTGGGAGAGAGAGGAAAAGTCACCAAGCCTAAATTAGAAATAAAGAAAAAAAAATGGCTATTTATTGAAAAAAAATAACAGAAATGTTTGTTTTTACAAACAACTTTATGATACAGAACAATTTTCAATAAAATTTTAACTTTAGAAACTAAGAATACAAAACAAGAAACTTAGAATACAAAACAATCCGATCGTAAGGAAACAATAACAAACAGGTATATTAGTTCAAAGATTAATGAATGCACAAAATATGAGATCCATGCCTTGGTAAAGAGTGTGCACCGTTTTCATAATCATTTCTAGTTTGCGCCACTAGTCTCGCTTCGGTGCTGGCCATAGATGCTACTAGCGAAGTGCACACACTCTTTCTGATGCTATTCATATCTATGGGGCAGTAGAGTTATTTTCTTACCTTTGCAAAGGTAAACAATGGACGTTTTTTCAAAATAAAAGCATTAAAAAAAAAAAAAAACATTTTTGAATTTTGGGACTTTTCAGCTTCGTAAAACCGTATGGAACGGGAAATTAAATATTTTATTAGTGTATGTTCCAGGAAAATAAACCATTGTAAATATATATTACTTTTGGCGGGACCAAAATTAATGGCGTATGACACGAGAAAATGTATGAAACAGGAATGTATCATAGAGGTTCTACTGTACTGTAAATTCGTGATTTTGTTGATACATGATAGTAGGCCTACATTATTTAGTTATTTTGTAAGTAAATTTGAAACGTACAAATTTGCATTTTTAATAGTGGTGCACCGATGCGAATACCGATGAATCGTAATCGGCGATTATGGGTACTTTCCGATTAATCGTAATTGGCGATTATCTTAACGATTACTTTGCCGATTATCTACGTCACGACGTAATTAAGTAGGTTTTTACTGTGTAATATTTTGTTACACATTTTAGGACGAAATACGGTAATATTTGTATGTATTACAAAATTCATCTAACTCCGTCATATCATGATTACAGATATTTCGTTAAGTTTAATAAATCTCATTGCCTCGAACAATAAAAAATACATTTTTCCTACACGTTTATTTACGTTTCGTCTTTTGTTTAGTGGCCTTGTATATTACCTATAGCCAGAGACGTAAAATAGATGGCACGAAATCAAAATACCACAAGCAGTTGCAGTGGATTCTATGACAATCGTTCTTTTCGAGTCGTAGTAGCAGTTCAAAATCGTGGTCCCGATACCTTCTAGAGTTTATCACTGCGTTTTACAAACTCGTTATGGGCATCTTTAGTAACATTATCTGTTGTTGTGTTATTTATATGTGACGTGAAAAGTGAAAAAGTATTTATAATTTTATATATTCAGTCAACATAAATAAAATCACATGTGCTAGAATTGGTTTTGAGTGATTTTTATATAATTATAGTGAGATGGCAAGTAGGGAGAAAAAAAGTGAAGTGTGGAAACTTTTTTCTATAAACTCAAGTGAACAAAATAAAGCAACATGTTTACATTGTTAAACTGTAATTTCTCGATGCAACCTTATGTGATAGTCGATAATAATGCTAGTTTTCCGCAACAAAAACTTACCCATTGTAAATTACAATTATTAGACTGTAGTTCAAGTTGTTTACAATAACAAATAAAAATAGAAGTTAATTTTATTTACACTTTGCAATGACTTAATAGTGTATTTTATATATTTTTATAGTGTTATTATAACTGTATTCTCAATTTTACCTAAATTCACATGGGAATAAAAATTTTTGTGTGCAATATTACACTTAAAAAAATTTGTTCATTATAATCGGTAACTGAATCGGTATCTGCAGATTATTGCTCTCATAATAGGTAATCGAATCGGTAATCGGTAGTCATATCGGTGCACCACTAATTTTTAAGCTTAATTCTGTATTTATTAATTTTGATTTTGTATGTAATGATCGGCGTTTGGTGATCGGTATATAATTTGCAGATCGGTACCAATGCCGATGTGTTAAAAATCGGCCGATTATTGTAATCGGTGATCGGCATCGGCCCAGCCCTAACTTTAACTCAACACAGCTGGAAAGTACTCTAGCCGTAGTTATTACACAGAAAATTTGGTCTTTTGGTTCCAACCCCAAGTCACCTTAAAAGGTCATAAAAATTGCTTAAAATGTTCAATATTTTGGCATATTTATAGGTCATTTTTCTTATGTTTTCCAAATGTATTTAATATATTTTTATACATTTTATGTAAGCCTATAATGTTCTCTTTTTACCAGTAAAGATAAACAACTTCTATCTTTTAGTCAAGGCCAACAACTTTTAACAAAACCTCTACGAGGCCTTATTTTTGGTCGCAGTAGTGAAGATAATCAAGCCCTGATTCAAAATGGTGGCAGATAAAAATTAAATAAAAATAGTTTTGAGCTATTTACTGATAAGACTTTATTGGGTAAAAATATTAAAATTTCCTAAAATGGTCAAGCAACCACGCCTTGGTGATTTCACACGGAATGACCCAAACGAAAATTCGAAATCTGGTCGCAGTACATTTTAGAGGTGGGTTGTTACAGCAATTTTCGGTATCTGTTCCATCCTGATACTTATACAGTAATGTACCTAGATACAAGGATCTGATACTTTTGTATCAGAGCAGTAGCGGTACCAGGAAGCGACAAGGTATCAGCATTCACGTTACAGGGTACACATCCTCCGTGCCGTCATCACCAGCGTAAAAAGGTATCGGTTTCTCTGATACATTATTTATCACGCCCGGTAATTCTCTACCTCATTACTCTCATGCCCGCCTGATACAGCCAGTATCAATCAGTTCAACATTCACTGCAGTTCGTCCTGGCCGTGTATTAATTACCACCATGTACATTGTTGCGGGCTGTCATGCTTTGTAGTTAGTATCTTTATAGTGAAATAAGGAATGGATAAGTGCAGGAAAAAGACTTCATTTGTGTGGAATTTTTTTACGGAAAATAATGAGTTTGCTAATTGTAATTTGTGTAAACAAAAACTGAGTTATAAATCATCATCGACTAATCTGAAGAAACATTTGAAATGTAAACATTGATATAGTATGCTCACTAATGTACGTATCTGTTTTTTTTTTTTTAATTTTTAATTTTTGATAAAGTCGTAATCTTTTAATGTATGAAAACACTAGTTACTAATTGTTTTCGGAAAAAAAAGTCCATATGTTGATTACATCTGTTATTAGTGTCAACTGAGAATTTATTTGCATTTTCATAGCTGTTAGGTGCACAAATATAAATATTATATCTTGTATTAATGTACTTTTTAATATTAAAATTTCATTAGTTTTATTATTGAACGAGACTGTGCACGCACTGCGCACTGAGCGTACTTTGATGTGGGACAATAACCAAACGATTCGTAACAATTTCGCTTTGCGCCTCTCCTTCAACGCCTTCCCCTGCGCTTCCTCCCCTACATTATTTCCCTTCTTTATCCCTTATTCGTCGTTCCTGCTCCCTCCCCTTTCACAAGCTCCGCCCAAGTGACCGTCATCTGCGATCGGGTTCTGCGCACATTGGCCGTGGTGTTGTTCCAGGCGAATTCTGAACTGATACTAAAGTACTTGATACTTATCAAGTGTACTCGTTTGCCGTTCCTGATACAGGCGTGTATCAGTGCCAAAGTATCAGGTTGATACTTTTCGACCCATCTCTAGTACATTTTATTAAACATAAAGTCAGCATAAAATCTGTGACCGATAAGCAGATAAATACAGTAAGAATAATGGACTGTGTTGTTTGAAATATGTTACTTCAAACACACTAGCAGAAATTGTTAGTTTTTGCCTGATGATCAGATTATGCTGAAGCATCAACCACTGTTGTGGAATGACAGTGGCAACTAAATACAGTGAAACCCCGTATTTATGTTAACGGTATTTAAGTTTTCCCGTTATTTACCTCCTTTGTTTTTGGCCAAATTTATTTTCCATAAGGGGGTATATGTCGTTTTCACGCTTGTTACGTCGGAAAAGTTTCTTCATTCCCGTTATTAACGTTTCGTTCAGTGTTTACAAATATCGAAACATGGCCGCCATAGAAGAAAGATACATCAAAAGCTGCGTATGTGAATGCGTTCGCGTCGTGAACAGTGCAAGTAACCTTGAACTATTCACAATACTTCTATTTCCACAGCTTTCCGCTATGAGCGCTGGTAGTATCATTGGCTTTAGCGGTAAATGTATTTGACACATCTTTAACTCTTTGTCGTTATTAATATCTGTGAGAAAATGGAGAAAGTGAAACAACGAAAAACTATTACTGTTGACGATAAAATTAAAACAATTGCCAAATTCGACGAATATGTTGGATCACGTGTGGACCTTGCGAAAGAACTTTCAATCCCTGTGAGTACTCTTAACACCATTATCTCAAAAGCCATAAACCATTAGGGCTGTGGGAATGTGACTTTTTCAATGCAAATCAAATGTGAATCAAATAATTGCAAATATTTGCAAATATTTTCTAATTAAGTTCTAAGTATAAATCTGAATAATTACAGTCAAAATTTGGCATATTATAAATTGTTGTTTAAAAGAGTAATGTTCTTTAGCTTTATATACATTTTTACTACTCAAGTAACATGTAAATTTTTATGTCTCTTCTAATGTTTTAGTAATAAAACACAATCAGTGGTATAGAAATGTCTTCATCACAAGCCAAGCCTACACCTTGCCATCAACATTACGTAAATTGCAGTGCAAAAAGACCAATTCCTTTACATGTACAGGATCCAAGCATTGCCTCTTGGGAGTGACAATGTTCCCAGAAGCAGAAAAACAACTTTCTGAACTTCACTTCTTATTCTGAAAATTAAAAACGGCAAAAAAAGTTTATGAAAGTAAAAAGATCTTCGATATATAAGTTTTATTTTCCGCAATAAATAGTCAAGCGATTACCAATCAATATATCGAAGAGGTGTTTATTACAACTGCTCGTAAGCATGGTCAATATTCCGTTCTCAGAGTCTTTTGGAATCAAACGTGCTAAGGCAAAATAATTTTTAATGAATTTTGTTTATCACGTCTTTTTAATTTTATCTAATTATTTACGTAACATTTTCGGTAGTTTAAAAAGCGATTGCGCTGGAGCAATTCTAGCAACACAATTCTCTGGCCATGGTCCGCTCTGCTGGCCATCAACACAAATGGACACGTTTTCTTTTTTGCTGTAGCCATGATGGCAGCTGTGTTTACTTTTCTATCGTTAAAAAAAAATTCTCTACATTTGTATTAGTAAAAATAATAGAATGTTGACCAAAGAGTATGTGTGCATTAGATTTAAATGTTATTATTGAAAGCTGATGCGCTGGCATTGTTTAAAATAGTTTTACACTTTTATATGGCACATGGCTCGCCCAAAAATTGTGCGAAGGACAACTGGATATAATAAATTAATTATGCTACACATTGCGTAAAGTTTGTATTTAAATCGTAAGCATTTATGATAATTTTCACGCTACATTGGCTTTAACTCTTCTCAGCATGCCCATTTACCTAACCTAAAATTTGATGTAAGTAAAGGTCCACTTACAGTTTTTTTTTCTTCCATTAAGTCTCTCGGGAAAATGATTTATCGAGGTTCGACATATTATTGTGTCACACGTTTTGTCAAACAAAAGTAATATTTTAATACATTCGAAAACTTTCGAATATTTGAAATTTTCAAATACCTAATTTGGTTTCGAATGTGAATCGAATCAAATATTTGATTTGCACGAATATTTGTAATTTCGAGTATTTGCACACCCCTAGAAACCATCACTGCAAATGCCGCGCAATGTGGGCCAAGTGCTAAAAAACGTAAATATGTGAAGGACTCGAAATTCAAACAGCTGGAAGATATTCTTCTTGAGTGTTCTTCTGGTGCACGTGCCGCAAATTTACCAATAAATGGTACAATACTGAGAGAAAAAGCATGTGTTATTGCCTCTAGGCTGGAAATTCAAGATTTCTCAGCTTCCAATGGATGGATTGATCGGTTTAAGCAGCGTCACAGTATTGTTTACAAGGTGGTTTGTGGCGAAAGCAAAGTGTGGATGTGGAGACTGTGGAACATTGGAAGGAAAAGCTACAGGAAAAAATTGCTGGGTTCGACCCTAAAAATGTTTTCAATGCCGACGAAACAGGGTTGTTTTTCAATGTTCTACCAGACAAAAACTTTAGTTTTAAAGGGGAAACGTGTCACGGAGGTAAGTTCAGCAAGCAACGGATTACTGTGTTATTGCTTACCAATGCAGATGGAAGTGAAAAATTCCCCCTTTATGTCATTGGCAAAGTGAGGAAACCTCGGTGTTTTAAAAACATCAAGTCACTCCCAACAAAGTACGAAGCAAACACCAAAGCCTGGATGACCAATGCTTTGTTTCAGAGCCAGTTGCATGCATTTGATTCAAAAATGGCTTTGCAAAATAGGAAAGTTCTTCTTTTCATAGATCAGTGCTCTGATCACAAAGCAACCATCCAGCTTCGCAACACTGATATTGTCTTCTTCCCAGCAAACTGCACGAGTGAGCTACAGCCCCTTGACTTGGGTATCATTCAGGCATTCAAGTTTTTGTTCTGCAGATACCTAGTTTCAAGGGCAGTAACAATGCTTGATGTTGGAAAAGACCCTTCTTTGATGAAGATAAATCTGCTGACTGCATTGCATTTTAGTGCAAGAGCCTGGAAAGAAGTGAAAACATCAATAATTCAAAACTGCTTTGCAAAAGCTGGATTTGTGTTCCCAGAAAAGGCTTACACTCTCAGTGAAGATGATTACAGTGACATTGAAGATGTTGAATGACATGAGAGGGTGTTGCAGGAGAAATTATTTCAAGATTACGTGGATGTGGACAGTCAGGTGATCACTTCGGAAGTGCAATGTATAGAAGATATTGTAGAAAGCCATGTCAGTACTTCTCAACAGGATACTGACGAAGATGATGATGATGATGATGATGATGATGATGAAGAAGTGACAACACCCACGAGTAAAGATGCTCTTGCTGCTCTTCAAACTCTGCGAGACTACATTGGAGTATCTGCTGGTGAAAACTGTGATGGTTTTTTTGATAATTTTTATACTTTAGAGAAGCAGATCATGTGCATGAACACTCAAAGATGCAAGCAAACCAAGATTTCTGATTATTTTACAAAGAAATAGACCTAAGTTAGGCTTGAAAGTTTTTGCACATAAGCCTACAAAACTTTTTATGGTAACATTTTATCATGGCACACATTGCTTCAATGTTGTATTCACACAATTTTATAAGTTATATGTTGTAAATTTATTTTTGTTTACATAGGCCTAATGAAAGATTTTTTTAAAGATATTTCGTTCACTGTGTCTTTTTTTGATTTCTCTGACTACTGAAGTAAAAGGAGTGCATTAAACCAGGTATGTTACATTTTAAAAATATGTTTCCCTCAATTTACACTTTCCTGGTATTTACACTTTTTGTCTCTGTTCCCCTGAAAAGTGTAAATAAGGGGTTTCACTGTATGCTACGTGTTTAAAGAATAAAAACAAGGGGGTGTGGGAATTATGCACTGAAATATATTTTTTTCCCATCAACTAAATATCCGCTCGGTGGGGTGGTCGGTGGAGCAGTTACAGAAACAAGAGGGTTGGGGGAAGAGCCCATGAGTGGCGGCAGGAGGGGAGGCTTGCGCTCCCCTTGCATGCACTTAGTAGTTCCACTGCTGCTGACTGACCACCTTAAGAGTGCGTGTCAGTCAAGGTGAAACACTTGCTTCACAGGTCAGAGATTTCTTCCCTTCTGGAAATTGGTTATTTCTTGGAAATAGCCAAACTAAATGAAATCAGTGTTACATTGTGCAGTTTTTTTTATAAATACAGTGAAATTCTGTTACAACGTACTTCAGAATAACATATCTTTCAGTTCAATGTATGATTTTGAATTTCCACTCAAAACCCCAATGTAAAAATATTTCAATTTAACATTAAAAACGTATCCTACCTTTCAATACAATGACCATTCTTTTCCAGTTATCAGGAAAATTTTACATAATTGTTACTGTGTTTGAGTAGGGTTCTTTAATATAAATGTACATTATGATTAATTTTTATCACTTTCAAGAATCGTTAGTAAGTCTAAAACGTAAACAAACACTGTCTCAAAGATTCATAGAATCATAGTACAGTATAACGCGCCATTCTTCCACCTCCATGGATCACACACTTTAGGGCACGAGACAATCTAAGCAATCGATTGCTGTCTCGTTCCTCTTGAAGACAATTGTTTTTAGCTGCGCCATCTTTTAGTTATTTGTAGAGCACATTTTAAAAGTTTTAATTAATGCAGATATGTATATTTGTAGATACAAACGTTAAATAAAAATTATATTTTAACTTATATACAAAATAGAAAATTCAATAATGTTAATTTATGTAGGTTAAGTTTTGAACTGTTTGGTGTTACAACATGGCCGACACGCTTTAATTGTGTTGCCATGAAGGTCGGAATTTCGCCTGGCACAGCCATGCTCACGACGAGCGCTACTAGTGCGGCGCTATGGTTATCTATGGATGTGAGGTTTGTTTGCCTTTGACGTGGCGCGAAGCAAACAATATTGTTGATTGAATATTTTAATCAGGATGGATGACCAAAAAGATAAAAAGAAATGCAGCAGTTCGCTTTGAAGGAAAACGTGGAAATTTTAAATGAAGTTGACAAAGGCAGGAAAAATGCAGACTTATGCATACCTGCCAACTTTCCAATCTCCTCACCAGTAAAACTTAACAATATAATAAATTTTAGCGTAAAATGGACGCGATAATTTTTCGCTCAATTGGTTGATGTACTTCAAGCATATTTCTCCTATTGAGACCCATTTCCTTACACCATAAACGAAACCCAATTAACTTATTTACAATAAATATTAAAAACCAGATGTAAAGCAAGCAAAGTGATTAAATAATAACACAATAATAGGTCTTACCTTCCCTGCAGTTGTATCTTAAATAGGTAAGTCCTATGTAAAAATTCTGGCTCTCTTCATTTCCTACATATTATTTACAACATAGTCACAAATGAAATTTAAAAAAAAAAAAAATAGTTTAAATTATATCTGTCCCATTATTCAATAAAATTGTTATTAATTTAACACATCTTAAGAAGAAACACTGTTGCTAAGTGAAGCTGCAGTTGTTTTCTTGGCTTTTTTAAGAAAGTCAACTGAAAAATTTTCTTCAAAACAAGCTCTTTTTGAAACCTTGCATTTCAGTGCACACAGACTTTCCACTGATTTGTGAGACATAGATGACCTAAATTCAGTTCTGTTCTTTTTGATTAGACTAAATATCCTCTCACATTCCGCATTGCTGTGAGGGATAACAAGAACAGCCAACATAACACTTGCTATTTTATCATATTTTAGCACCCCATCCACACCACACACTTCAACTAACTTGGACCATTTCTTATCAATGCTGTCATCTTCTGATACAAAGCTTGAGATGTCATCTACCTGCAAGTTTGCAAACTGCTGCTGAACTTCATCCATGGCCGTATCAAATGATTCACCTGGCTTTAAGGGCAGAATGAAGGGAAACATATTTACAAAGTACCGAACTGACGTGAAGCTGGATTTTTCAATAGTGCTTAACCTGGCAACCTCTGCATGTTTAAGCACTTCATTGGAAAGTGGAAACTTATTCACAATGTAATCACAAGCTGCTACTAGGTACTTCCGAACACCAGAAAAAAACTCTCTTCTTGTGCTCTTCAAGGGTGTTTACCAATTGAAATGTTTTACTTCCAATGATCAAATCCTCATCATTTTTCTGATTTTGAGAAGAATGATAATCCAGGCTCTGTGCTGAGACATCACTCTTTAGAACAGATGGTTTGACAAATTTTGTTAAAAGATCTTTCAGTAAACTTTCTAGCAATTCTTTCAAAATATGTATTTGTGGTTCTGCCCTCTGAAGTAATATGTTGATTTTCTCAAAGACTGGAATAATATGAAGAACAAATAAACAAAATGCCTTATTTAAATTACAGCTTAAAAACATAAATAACTTTTCTTCTCGGCTCAAGATACTATTTTTCATTCCTACAGCCTTTGTACTCTTGGGAACAACAGTTTTACTTTTGGGAACATCTCTTTTGCTACTGGAATTCGGCCCTAAACTTGATAGTGGTTTCAATTTACTTGTTGCATTTTCTTGAGCTGTCATTTTAGAAATGGTTCCAGTATCTAGTTTAACTTTCTTGACAATAGTGCTGCCTTCTTGAATATTGCTTGTGAGATCTGGTTTACAGTCAACCTTACCATTGGCAAGTTCTTGTTCTTCAGTCTTCTTTTTGATGGTCAGTTTTGGTATTAGAAAAGAAGAAAGGCCAACATTATCTGAAGTCTTCTGTTGCTTGATTTCTTCTTTAAAGAAGCTAACTAAAGGCTCCCATTCTTCAACAACCCGTGATAAGCTTCTGTTCAACGACAACCATCTCGTACACACATGTTTAAGAAGCTTCTTGGCTTCTTTTCCATGAAAATGTTGCAAAGACTTCAATTTATCCATCCTTTTTGAACTCTTTTCAAAGTAATAAAACACATCTATTAGAATATCATCAATTCTTATGGGCAAACATGATGCGGCTTTCTCAGCACTCAAATTAATCAAATGGCACAAGCAGCCAATAACAATGATATACTCCTGTTTTTCTTTTAGTACTGCAGACACTCCATTTTTTTTTACCTAACATGACTGAAGCATTATCAGCCCCAAAAGCTACACAATGATCAATAGGTACTTTTAGGCGTTCAAACTCTGACAGAATTAGATTTCCAATATTTCTTCCAGTAGAATCACCTTCTAAAATAGGTACAGAAAGTACAGTACTCACAACCTTCTGCTGCAACTCATCCCATACAGTAACAACAATTGGGTATGTTTTAACATTTGAATCATTGCTACCATCTGTAGCAACAGAAAACGGCCGAGCTAACAAACACTTAATTACATAATTAGTTTCTTGATGTGCCATTCCTTGAATGATTGCAGTCGTCTTCGTACGCCCGCAACCATACTTTTTGGCCACTTCCGAATCGGGAAACATTTTTTTGAATAATGCCCCGGCGTGGTCCGCAACGCTAATTGCGATATTGTGCTCTACAAGGAAACTCGTAAAGTAACATTCTGCTCTTGTCACTTCTACTTCAGAACTCTTTGCAAAGAAACTGTCAACTTTTGAACTGCTTGCTCTGGCTTTCAAATTTTCGATATGTTTTTCAAGATTAACGTGGTTATAAACATCGTTTCTGCCGCCATGGGAAATGTTTATATCACATCTACAAACACCGCAAAACACGAACTTCTCGCCTTTGTTAGATTTTAAGATGCACGGAAATTCTTCGGTATACTCTTTTCTGAAAGTCTGAAAATACGATTTCTTGCGTTTTCCACTCATGTTAAAAATTATTCAACGCACAACGCACGTAACATCAGAACATAACAACATTCCACAACAAACTGGGAGGCAAAGACATAATGACAAAACGCAAAGATACACGTACCAAGACAAAGTGTTCAATTTATACATAGTTCAGCGCCACCTACAAGCACAATTCGATTAGCAGCCATCTTTTTTATCGTTCACTTGACGCATCTCTACTGCGTGATCTGTGGCCTTGCAAAAAACGTAAACAAAACATAAATGTTGCTTTGCTCAAAAATAAATTTCAAAAAAATGTAAAATTTGTGTCCTTTCCCGTAAGAACGTAAACATTGTGCCAAAACCGTAAATTTTACGGCTAAAACGTAAAAGTTGGCAGGTATGCTTATGCCCTACTTATAACAACAATATTTTCAGAGATAATAATTTTTATACTATTTAATAAATATTTAATAAAAGTGTGTAGATATTCATATCTATGAAATCATGAAAGAATCCCTTTACTTGTAAAACCCAACACCTCAGAATACTGGAATTATTATAGTAATTGGGTCATGTAGCTTGAAAATCTGTGGCTGGGAAAAATTTGATTGACTAGGGTGTCAGATGTGTCAGAATGGCATATGATGGGATAAACATCCTACTGGAGAAGGGGGTGGGAGTGACAAAAATACTCGGCCAGTCAGTGCTGGAGGAATGTGAGACTGATATGAAGTACTGGTCTTGTAGCCTTGAAGACTTTTAGAGCGAGAGCAAGTGGACAGAACAAAGGAAGTTTTTGTTTTCAATGTTGAATCAGCAGAAGGCCTCCAAGAAACTTGGTTATCTTTTTTTCCTGCTTGAAGGCAGCTTCTGCCACACAAATATATGGTGTGACCCAAATTCAACAGCTGCCTGTGAAATGGATTATTCAGTTTTTTTTTACAGGATTTAAATTATCTGGGCATCGGGAGGTCCCGACTGCAGTTACAAATGAGAAACGCCACACAGACAGCAGGTGCAGCCTACAAGGAAGGGGAGAGAGGCGAAGAACTGCACAGCCACTCACCTCCTCGTGCACCTCCTGCTGTCCCTGGGAGCGGTTCACGTCCTCCTCCTCATCCGAGTCCTCTTCCCCCGACGACTCCCCTGACCCATTGCGCTCCTTGTTATCTGCAGTCAATCAGCACCTTTAGCACTAGTACACTATATACATAACAATGTGCAACATACCGATAAACATGATCACTCAATCAAAATTTAGATTTCATTCTAACATTTTTGGTAGGACTGTTTGAATAAACATGAAGATAAGCCTCAATGAATTAGTATGTACTTAATTACTGCATTTATCTTTGAATAACAACACAATGAAAAATGTTTTGACCGAAATTATCTGCAGTTTTATCATTTTCACATATGTAATACTTAACAAGGCTTTTATTTACTTTTATTGTTTTTAAAATCTAGCTTTACCCTCAGTAAGATCTTTTTATTATTTAATTATTAATACAAAACTAGAGAAAAGTTCCATTAAGCATTAACATAAAAAATGACTAACTATTCAAGTTGAACATATACTTTCATTATTTTATAATTCCCCATTACTGGTACACGTGACAAAAATATTACAATTAACAGATTGTTTTTAAGTTAAAATTTCAAAAATAATCAGCATTTTCAAAAGTCTACATGATTTTGTCTGCTCCCATTTCACAAGGGAACAGTAAAATAACTTTGATATCATCTTACATGTAGAATGTTGAAATGCCACTTACAGTTTATGGTTTTGAGTGTTTAATAGTTCTATTTAAAAATCTAAACTGGGTATTTATATTGCACCAAAGACAATCTCAACAGAAAACGTTGATATACTCACAAGGTAAACTATATTTCACTACTTAGTATTAGCATTTGAAATGGAAATGAATACGAATAATAAACAATTCTACTTGGCAGCGACCTTTGGCCAGGCTGTCGGGCAGGCCGGGCAGGTTGTTGTGCTGGGCCTTGGCGCGCGACAGGGTGTCGTAGCAGTTGAGGCACACGCGCAGCGGCTTGGAGGACTGGCTCGGCAGCAGGAACCTCTTGCTGGAGCACGGCCCGCACACCACGGCCCCGCACTTCCGGCAGTGGTGCTGCACACACCCGCACCTTCGTGCAACACCCTCCCCCAGCACACGTTCCATTACACGACCGTCCGACACCATTACATCAGTTGGAAGCCTGGCAGCTATTACAATGTTGGATTTTTATACTGCAAATACCGTACTTTCTAGCAGGTAAATAAAGAGTACTGCTGCTACTTGTCTCATGTAAGAGTGATTATGTGCTATTCCAAGTGTCCAAAGGCAGCAGCGTGAAATTAAAATGATAGGCAGGGAAGAGCTAGTTTCAAATGACAACTACATACATGGGCATGTTTTTACTAGACGTTTTCACATTAGTATAGTCTGTCTTGATTTTAATTTCTTATGATTATCTCATTCTATGCTGTGCAGTTTAAAAACAAGGTACAGTAAAACCTCATACAACGAACTCCTTTATAACGAAATCCTCATTATAACGAATCAGTTGTTTGGTCCCACCAAAACGTCATATAACCCTATGTATTTGTACCTCAAAATAACTATGTATTTTTTCATATTTCCACCAAAAACCCCCGCTACAACGAAAGCACAATTAAAAATTTTCAAAAAATTTCCTTAGAATTTTCATATTTATACAATTTGCTTCGTTAATATCACGTTTCGGTAAACAAACACAAATAATCCCGAATCTTATAATATTGGCTGACTTTGACCATAGAACTATTGACGTACTGAAACGCACTTCGAAGCTAACACATTGCACCACCACTAGCAGGAAAAAAAATTCACTTCGATTAATCGATGTTCCGAACTTCGCCAAGAAAATTTGTCACAAATCCCACCTACAAAAGTTACATCTGTTTCTGAGGAAATACGCATTCGTTCGTTTTTTGTCATGAATGCCGATATTTATTTTAGATTCTGTGGAAGTTTTACTCACCTAAAATTCGCAGGAGACTAAGAGTTGTTTTCTGATTGTGGTAAAATAAATTCTACTTAAAAATATTTTATTGTTTGGAGGTTAGCATTGATGAATTACTTTTGTTTACATACGAATTAGGTTATGGATGCACAAAACCATGTGCGATGATTAGGATGCATTTTAACTTCTTTCGGTGCTATAATTATTTTTTGTTTACAATAATGGATTTTAAAAAAAAAAGGCAATATATTTAGCGTATTTGTTGTTTGGAGGTTAGCTTTGATGAATTACTTTTGTTTATATACGAATAAGGTTATAGATGGACAAAACCATATGCAATGATTACGACGAATTTTATCTTCTTTCAGTGCTATAATTATTTTTTGTTTACAATAATATATTTAAAAAAAATAAGGCAATATATTTAGCGTATTTTGTTGTTTGGAGGTTAGCTTTGATGAATTTCTTTTGATTACATACTGTAGCATTGCACAATGAGTATGTTATATACATATATATTTTTTTTTTTGGGTCATAAGAATATTGATTAAGAATCACTTTGATATGAAAGATAGTAATTATTTAATATGTAGATAAGGATAGTTCAGAGTTGTTAAGAATTGTTATTAATTACTTTGGTTAAATTTCATGGAAAGCCTTAAAATACTTATTTCCTTGAGATACTTAATTATTAATTTGAGGGTTAACTCCAGTTCATAATAATTAATTTTGATATTTGATAATTAATTTCAGTAATTGTTTTGTTTAAAGCAGTATATAGATTATAATTTTACAGGACATCATTTTTAAACAAAAGTTTCTAATATGGTATGAATTTCAACTTTGTTTACTAAATTTTTAACATTGTATTTGAATTTTTTGGGTAATTTTATATTCTATTGGATATTGCTAGTGTAATATTTTGAGAATAGTCTGGAAGGTACAGAAGGAAGAGCGGACAGGCGCGACACTCTGGCGCCAGAAAGCTATTTTTCACTTTGTAAATGCGTGTTTGGGATTTACGCGTCACGTTGTACGCACAGTTGTAGCGACCGTTTGGAAGGGTCTCTGGAGGCTACCACTAGCCAGCCAATCAGGGCAAGCCCTGGCATCAAGTGATGTGCCCGTACAAATTTCCTTATATGGTCATGTTTTGGAATTATGTGCGCTGATTGGTCAGTTGGCCCACGGGGTTGCCTCCCTTGTTTTCACCTTTACAAGGGAAGGTAATCTCGTCGACCAAGTCACTTGTTGCTCGATCGTCGCCGAACTCTGTCGCGTCGTCGGCAAGTCGCTAGACAAATGGAAAATTACTAAGAGATAATTTAACGCCTAGGGGCTGGGGCCAGGCCGTATTTTTTCAAACTAAGTTCTTTTTTTCGGACTAATGCATTAGAAATTTAGGCCCTAGGCGTCGGCATCGGCCCGACTTCATGAGATTACGGTCCGCGATCGACGGTACATTGAGTTAGGTAATTAACCAAGGGACATTACTAAGTTTTTTTTCTTTGGCGAGTGACAAGACTCCTCGACCATCAACGGCAATATGTATGGTGCTGTGGTATGTATTTGGACCTCATCCTATCAAAATTCAAAGACATCGTTAAAATTTGTATAAGAAAAGACAAAAACTGTACAAGTAACGAAGTTTTTCTAACTAAATTCATATGTAAAATTGTGTATTGAGGCCATGTAACAATGAGAAAAAACATTTTTTTTTAAGAAATAAACAAAGATAATTTAATAAACTCTTTTATTTCCAAATAACGCAGAACCATAGTAATGAAAAATTCCCCAGGAACATTGTTTGTTTTGTTTTGTTACGTTTCTCTGTGTGCTTAGCCGGGCAAAAACATACAACGTAACAATACAAAAATTAGGTTATGGATGGTCAAAACCATATGCGATGATTACGGCGAATTTTAACTTTTTTCGGTGCTATAATTATTTTTTGTTTACAACAATGGATTAAAAAAAAATGCAATATATTTTACCACAAAATTAAAACATTCTGTAGCCTATGGTGTTCGTTAGGGAGGCAAAAAAGTTTGTCTTAGTAAAAAAAGAAATTATACAGGCTTGCATAGTTGTCACTTTGATGCAAAATAAAGTACAGTAGAATCTCGTTATAGCGAGCACGGTAATAGCGAGAACACGGCTATAACGAGGTATTTTTGAGGAATTTACGGCGTGATCGCTTAAAGCGCGCTTTTGTTATTTGTCTGCTTTATCTCCACCCCTCTCGCTCGCCACTAGACATCTTGCCGTTGACGCCTGTCACATTCTTCAGCCATGCAGTCGCCACCTAAGTGCGTGGCTTTAAAAATAGAATCCCGTCCTTTCTTTCTTTTATCAAACTTCCGTTAATTATCTGTGCCGTGTGTAGACAAAGTTTGAGATTGGAACCGAAACAACGTAAGAAAGTATTTTTTTACAAATTAGAAATATGTATGTTTTTGTTTTTATAATCGTGTATATTTTAACGTTTTTTTTTGTTGTTATCTTGAAAGAGATAATATTAAAAAGCCGCTCTAATGAGATTTAATTATTTTGTGGTTAACAAAAACTATTAATTGTTTATATTATATTTATTATTATTTACGCGACGTCATACTGCACGCGTACGCAATATGACTGGATTCGTTGCTGCAACATAACATAGCAAATTATGCTGTATCAGAAGTAACAAGTAACGTAACGATAGTAACGAGTACTAATTTTTATCGTAACGAATACATACGGGTACGCATTTTTTCGTTACTTTAACACCTCTAGTAGGCACTACCGTATTTATTTCCGAATAGCTAGGACAGTTTTCTTGTAACTTTTGTTTCGGTCAGTTGTTGGGGTATTTGTCCGGGAAAGGGGTGGTGATGGTTTGAGTTTAGTCCCAAATTTATTTTCTAAAAAAGTTGACAGGTTTCTTGAAATGAAAAAAGTATAGTTTTCCAGCGACTATTTCGTTTGAGGCGTATGTGCGTTGCAGCAGCCGCACTCCTGCTTTTTTGTAAGGAATTAAATCATCGCGCTACACTAGCACCACCCGTTAGCAACGTCCCGAACCAACATGGCCGCCAGCAGACTGCCCGCGTCGACGATAGATAGCAGGACAATGCTGCATCAGCTGCGGGCTGAGATGCTATACTTACGTGGCGTGGTAGGGTATTCTGGTTATTTTGACGCAATCGGTGATCGCATCCGTACTTATGGGGTACCGTTTTAAAGAGAATTCACACATCTGCTCACAGAAATTAATATTTCGTTAATTGAACCTGTTATTTTCCAATTATACAGGTTTAAACACAATTTTTATGCTATTTTCGATTTATTTTTATTTTTTGGGGGCCAAAATTTGTCCGATTCGGTTATAGCGAGGATCAAACCCGGAACCGTGACACCTCGCTATAACGGGACTCTAGTGTATTTCTCCATTTCATTTAACGATCAAAAATTTTTGCTTGGATTTACTTACCTTACTCTGCAAGCGGCCCTTAGCGTCATGCATTCAATTCTTTTTAATTTCTTTTTTGTATACATATCACTTGTAGTTTTGAATTCACCTCGTTATAAAGAAACCTCACTATAACAAACACACCCGAAATCAGTCCCTTCAAGTTTGTTATACTGAGGTTTTACTGTATGAAACTACAGTAAAACACCGTTTTAACGAACTTCATTAGAGCGAACAATTCATTACTACGAACTATGCCTTTGGTCCCGTCAGACGTCCATATAACATAACCATACCTGCCAACCTTGGCTAGTCAAAAAGAGGGAGGTTTTTAGTGGAGTAAATACTTGGTTCCCCAAATAAAGCGGGGGGTCCGGGGGTCCTCCCCCGGGAAAATTTTGATTAGAATGTGCAAAATGGTGCTATTTAACCATTTTTCGAAGTAAAATTTGAAAATTAGATGGTGGAAATTTTTATTTTTTTATGGGGCTAGTTGCTATTTTTAAGAACTATTTTCTGCACCATTTTTTACACCCACTCTTTACATACACTGGAGCATTGTGGAAAGCAATGCTCAATGATCTAAATTAATCCAATACAAGTTTGGCAATATTTAAAACAATGAAATCACTATTCAATATAGAAATTCACAACACAGAACTCTCAATCTTTTGTATCTCATTATTGTCGCAAGTAACCACCACAGAATACAGTTTGGCATTTCTAGAGGCAAGTTTTTCAACACCAAACTCAAAGAAAAACACACAGGATACCAAATAACAATCAATGGCAAAAATTAATTTAGATAATATAACTCTTAGTTACTTACAGGTAGTTTTAACTTGGCTGATAAATTACTTCTTCAAGCTTTCTCTGGTTGCAGATTTAGCTTTCTTCAGGAAAGCAGAGTCAAATTTTTGTTCATAGCAGCATCCCTGTTGCCTTGATTTTACCACCATCAATCTGTCTAATGTCTCATTAGACATGGATGACCTAAACTGTGTCCTTGACTTTCGTACCTGGCTGAATATTCTCTCAGATTCAGCATTGCTGTGGGGGTATTGTAAAAATTGCCAGAATAACCTTAGACAGTTTTTCATACTTCAAACTTCTAGATTCACTTTTAATTTTTCCCACCAAACTCCACTGAATATCAATCCTTTCTTCTTTCTTGATGGCTTCATCTAGATCTTCAAGTTGAAACTGACAAAACTCCGACTGCAAATCATTAATGGCAGAATCTAAAACCTGGTCTTCATAACTTAACATGAATGGAAATTTATTTACAAAAATGTCAAACTGGAGAATAATGCATTACAAACATTATTAATCTGGGCTACCTCAGCATTGATTAAAACTTTATCATTGAAGGGAAATTTGTGAAGCATGTAATCACATGCACGTACAAACTACGCCCTAACAGACGAGTAAAAAATTGAATTTTCTTCAGGTTTAAGGTCACACACTGTCCTAGAAGTAGAATTTCCAATTGTAATGTCATTATCTTCTTTTTGGTTCATTCTCTTGTGATAGTCAACCTCCAACAATGATGAAGAGTTTTTAACAACAGTAGGTTTCACAAATCTTGTAATGACATCTTTGAACAATTCTATTAGAATACAGCGTAACAAGTGAATTTGTGGTTTCTGCGATAGCAAAACCACATTTGGTTTTTCAAATACTGGCAATGTATTCTGAAGGAACAGACAAAACTATTTATTTAGTTGCAGTGTAAGGAACATCAATAATCTCTCTTCTCTTGAAAGATTACATGAACTATTTCCACTTTTTTGTGCAGGGTGGAATTTTGTTACTTTTGACTCTGGAACTGGTGATTCAGAACTTCGTTTCAAGCTAGAACATTTAACTTAAGTTTGGCTATCAGAAGAGGCAGCTTTGGACATTTTTGGTATCCTGTACGAATCTAATTGTTCCGACTTATAATGTGGACGTGAAGACTTAACCTCAACCACTGTTGCAGCATTCATGACAGACATTTCCCTAGCGAGAGCCAGCGAGTGCAAACATGTTTTAAATTTTTTTTTTTACACCTGTAACATGCAATATTTGAAATTCTTTTAACTTATCTTTCCTTTTTGCACTTTTTTCAAGATAAAAATAAATATCTACTAATATCTCATCAACTTTGCAAGGAAGAGTTGCTGCTGCCTTTTCTGCAGCCAAATTGATTAAATGACAAGCACAACCCGCAACAAACAAATTGGGAATTTCTTTTTTTAAGTGTGCTGCTGCCCCGTTTTACAAGCCTATCATTACAGGAGCATTATCAGTGCTGAATGATATGCAATTTTGAAGTTTAATATTCCGTGACTTCAAAGACTGTATGACCAATGCTGCAATATTAACTCCAGTAGTGTCTCCAGACAGTACAGGTACACAAAGCACTGAACTTTCCACCTTACCTGCTTCACTGCTGTAATAACTTACAACAACGGGGTATAATTTTGATTCGCTATCGTTACTCCCATATGTCGCCACAGAGAATGCACCGTTTTTTAACGTCTGCACAAGTTTTTCTTCTTCCGTTTTTGCCATTTCAGATATAATTGCTGACGTTTTTGTACGTGCACAGCCAAATTGTTGAGCTATAGCGCTATCAGGGAACATTTTGCGAAACAACAACCCAGCATGATCTGAACAACTAACAGGGAGATTGTGTTCTAAAACAAAACACGTAAACAAGCACTCGGCATTCGTAACACTTTCTTCTTGCCGGCTTGCACTGCCACAAAAGCTTAACTTCTTGTTTGCATCAACACAGCGTACATTATCTTGATGTTTCTTGGTTTGGATGTGTTTCACGACGTCCCACCTTCCCCCATGCGATACAGCAACGTCACAACGACACAGCGAACAAAAAGCAAAATGATCTCCTTACTTGCTGCTTTAACCGCGTAATTCATTTCATAAACACATTCGCCATGCAATATATTTTGTGAACATATTGATATTTATCACGACACGAACTACCATAGATGACCAACTAAAAAAAAAATAAAAAACTGCACAAAGCATGTAAGAAGGTAAAGAATGCAAGATTTCTATTGGCGAATTATTTTAAGCGCTGATTACAGGTTGGCTACGCCCTTCGTGTTCTAGCCGAAGTGAGACGAATGTTACCGATCGCCGAGCTGTGAGACAGCTGTGCGAGCGCCACAGCGCAGCGCCGAGCACATGGAGAAACATAACCTTGAAACCTGATACCGGCCATTTCGAGTGCCGCTAAGCGAAAGGAAGCAAAAGCGGGAGATTCAAAGGCAAAAGCGGGAGGGCGGGAGGGTACACACAAAAGCGGGAGACTCCCGCCTAAAGCGGGAGGGTTGGCAGGTATGCATAACGTAAAAAAATTTCACTAGTACGAATTTTCTCGCTCAAATTTTAAAAATATTCTATAAATATTCATTTGAACGAACACTTTTCTTCCCGGCACGGTAAACGACAAACGGATAAAATCGTCGCCATTCACCCACAAACTGCCATCCTATTTATTTTGATACGCGCCATAGATGACTGCAATGGACTAGTGTTGAAATTAATGCACAAAACTGGTGTAGCGACTAAGCGCTGCATTGTGGTGTTCGCAGACATTACTCTTTGTTCTATGCTCGCACGACGTGTTTAACCGATGCGAAGTTCTACATCATCACAGAATAAACAATTGGTACTGTTTATTCTGTGACATCATAAAGTACGCGAAACCCCTTATTTACGTTACCGTTACTTACGTTTTCCCGTTATTTACACTATATTCTTCAGGTCCCGTTTAGTCCAATACAATACTTTCACGCGAATTACGTCTCAAAAATCGAATCCATCCCGCTATTTACGTCACGTAACAACCATAGTAGGCCTAAAAACATTGTGAAAAACGTAACGTTTATAGTCGGCAATGAACATTTTAAATCGCAAAATATACATATTTTATAACATGAAAAGTTGCTTTTATTTCTAAACATATAATAATTTAAGCCTAGGCGTGTAAAACTCCGAGTAATTATAGCAGGAGACAATCTAAAATGTACTAAGGAAAATTGTAAACTCACGAATGTATAAACGTACCGGGAATATTACGACTTTACTAGGCTGCTTGTAAGTTGTGATACTATATTTATGTCACAACTTAGCCGAAATACTGGTACGAGACAAACATCACAAGATAAAATGAGCGGAGCTTTGGTAACTGTTTTATACGTATTTTAAAATTTCGGAAATATTGTACAGTTGACGCATATTTTTTTAAACTAACCATTTATTTCTGGGGATCGTAAATTAATTATTAATATCAAGACATCAAGATCAACGTAAACTTGAACATGTCACGGCAGCGAGAAAACTGGTGCGTATACCAATAAACTGGTATTAGAACTGGACAAAACTGGTACACGGGAGGTGGAGCTTATATTTTTTTCCGCTAAGCTCGCATCTATTGGTTCGCTGCTGATGGAACGTCACGAGTCTGGGCGGAGTGTTGAGTGAGTTATACTGCGCATGCGCAGCTCAGAGAACAGAGAGAGCCAGCAGGCGGCTACGCCGCGCCGGAACAACAGCTGATTGAGTACAATGACCTTTCTCCGCGCACGGCGCGCTATTGACGGTAAATGTACAATTTGCCGCCCTTTTTTTAAACTTTTTTACTGTGGTGCAATGCGTATGTGTAATGTAGCCCGTATTTGTTATGAACGCTGCAGGATGCGGCTGTATTTTAATTAACTTTAACGTATTTCTTACTTTTCCCTTTATTTACACTTTCCCGCTTTTTACACTTCTTTACTTTGTCCCCATGATAAGTGCAAATAAGGGGGTTTGCTATTGCTACACACACATCTCTGGTCGTTTCCTTGTTTATTGTTTGAGAAACGTGGCTATACTACGAGTATAACTTATTGTTACATGTGTCGGGTCCATTTGTTTTTATAGTTTAAAAAACAGTACTACTGAACATGTCTTCTAGGAAACGAAAGGCGATTGATGTGAAAATGAAACTTGAAATGTTAAAAGCAGTAGATGATGGAAATAAAAAGACTGATGTGGCTAAAAAGTTCGGTATCTCCAAATCAACATTATCGACAATTCTCACCCAGCGATCCAGTTTGGAAGACAAACATTTAATGTCACAAGATCGAAAATGTTTGCGTACCGCCCGCTACGATGCTCTTGAAAAGACATTGTTCGACTGGTTGATGCATTCACGGGCATCAAACATTCCCATTGGTGGGGACATTCTCCAACAAAAGGCACAGGAAGAGGCCTTAAAATTACAAATTACCGACTTTAAAGCTTCTGGTGGCTGGCTTCACCGATTCAAGGCACGTTGGAATTTAAGTACGCTTAAAGTGTGTGGAGAAGCTGCAGCAGTAAATGTTGAAGTTCAAGACAAGTGGAAGGAAGAACTTGAATTGCTGTTATCAGGATATGATGAAAAAGACATTTTCAATGCCGACGAAGCAGGCATTTTTTACAATCTGCTTCCTGACAGAACACTGGAGGTGAAAGGAGAAACATGCCACGGAGGCAAAAAGAGCAAGGAACGCTTTACTGTGCTGCTGTGTGTTAACAGTAATGGTTCCGAAAAGCTGACACCACTTATTATTGGTAAATATGGAAATCCTAGATGCTTCAAAAACATTAAACATCTTCCTTGCAAGTATAAAAACAACAAAAATTCATGGATGACAGCATCCCTTTTTCAAGAATGGATACAAAGTTTTGATGCCAAGGTGGGGGTACAGAACAGAAAAGTTCTGTTGTTTATTGACCACTGTCCTGCCCACAACGTTAACCTTTCACTTAGAAATGTTAAAGTGCTCTTTTTCCCACCCAACTGTACCAGTGCTTTGCAGCCCCTAGATCAAGGGATTATTGCACAAGTTAAAAGGGACTACAAGAAGCAACTTGTGCAATACCTTCTATGGAAGGTGGAGAGTGGGAAAGACTCCAGCGAATTGAAGTGGAACATTCTTCAGGCCATGCACAGGCTGTGTTTGGCCTGGGATAGAGTCAAGCCTTCCACAATTGCGAATTGTTATAGGAAGGCAGGATTTCCTATCAAGACTGAACATCCTCACAATGAATAATCAGATGACTGTGATGAACCTCGTTGGGCTGAAGTTCAGAAAAGGTTTGATGTTCCTCAGTCTTCTTTCCGTGATTTTGTTGGCATAGATAATCACATAGCCACTTGCCCTGCAGTGTCAGAGGAGGTTGGCCAACCGGAAGAGGAGAGCTGCCCACCAAATGAAGATGCTGATGACTGTGACAGTGAAACCGAAGTTAAACGTCCTCGGCGGGAAGAAGTCTGTAATGCACTAAATGTGTTGGAAAGACTCTTTATGACAACTGAAAAGCTTGTACATCACCTGCCCGTCTTAAGAAACATTGAAACAGATGTGGCCAATGAACTTAACAACATTAAAAAACAGTCACGTATACAGGATTTTTTCTCAATAATTTAAAAATGTAAAAAATTTTTCTTAACTTTTAAATTTTATATTTTTGATTTATTACAGCATTTTTGCAAACAGCTTGTCTTGATTCCAAAGGAAGGCTTACTGTTTTGGCAAACAACTTACGTATTTCTGTATAGTACATATACATACTAGTATGTATCTTGATCCCAAAGTATAGCTGTTAAAGTAATTGATGCTTGTACCACTCATATTAGATTTTCTACATTGTTAATTTAACAAGATCGAGTTATGTTAAAAAAACCCAAATCAGGCAATCATTGTGATTTCGGTATAAAGAACTTCATTATAACAAACTGCCATAATTTTGGTCCCTTCATGTTCTTTATAATGAAGCTCTACTGTAATATCCTACTTTTGTTTATAAAAATGATAGTCAAAACATTCTTGGCATTGACCCTTCTCATCTTTCTGCTGTTAAATCCCTTCTGTTAAGGGATTGAGAGGACGATGACAATCAAACCTTTCCATTCTCTCTCCCAGCCCATTACGACTTCAAAACACTTGCCAAAAAATTCTAGAATATTTCAAGGCCAGTTGCTCCCCAAATATCCCCAATATTGTTGTGAGTTATAGTCTCTAATGACCCCAGTGCTGCTTAAAAAAAAAAAAAAAAAAAAAAAAAAAAAAAAAAAAAAAAAAAAAAAATGAAATATGAAAACAGAAATAAATTAGGACTATGTATGCAAGTGATTTGAAAGAGAAAATTGGTTCCCAGTAGCTCCCAAGGTCGGGCCACCACCAGAGAAGGCACGCTCTTACCCTGCGGTTGAGAACGGTGAACTGAGTCTTCTTGCAGTGCATGCACACAGCCGCCTCCGAGTCTGGGACCCACACGGCTGCGTGCACCTCCACCGCCTTCTTGCCACCTGCACAGACATCACGTCACTCGCAGTGACCACACCTGCCGTGCCTGGCCCCAGCCACCATCACTTTCACCTCCGCACTACCTGCCCGTTTACTGGGGAGCAGCACTCACAAGTCACAGTTGTACACACTTCAGATATAACTTCTTCAAAATTATAGTGACATTACAATCATAACTCCAACAAATATTTGCAAGACTTCACTTACAGTCAAACGTACTGGAGAAGTTGTAACATATCAAACTGTATTAACACTATTAACCTAATGGTTCAGTTCAAGAACACTGAGAATAATATAAAGAGACAACTTCCGTATATTGAATCGCATGGGTTACAATATATTTCTTATTTGAGATGAACTTGTCAAATAAGGATTCAAACATCAAAGTAATGGATTCAAATTTATTTTTTTTTACAAATACTATCAGTTAAGGGGTAACCTTTTTATGACTTCCCCATAATTTTCTAATAAGATAGTAAAATAAAATGCCTAACTACTACTAGCTTCCATGACAAAATTAATACTCAAAATTTTTTCAAACAATTTTACTCCCTATTTAAGATAAAATAAAAATTACGTATATTCCATACACCCCTGGAAACACATGTCTCTTGTCAGTCTGTTGGTGGTGTAACTTTTAAAACTGACATGCCATCACCTTTTAAATGGGCATTCTCAACAAGTATTTATAAACCTACTGATTTTAAATTCTTAATTATAACATTATAAGCATTATGGAATGTTGTCTTCTAAAAATATTAAGTATTTTTAAGTTGGCAAATAATTACAATGAGTGTATTATTTAAGGCACAAATAGTAACGAGTTAAATTTGAGTGCAGAAGCAACATTCTATTTATACAAAGTAATATCATTATTAAAATATATTATTAATGTGGAACTTCATTACTAGGAACTTGTATTTTCACATTTAACATAAAACTTTTTTTTATTACAATATAAATTTTTTTTGTTGAAAATTACAATTTTTCACTTTTCAGAAAATATTGAAGTTCACTTCCAAAATAAAATACTGTGAAACGTACGTTTAAAAAATAAATCACATTGATTGGTGTAATAACCGGTACTGAAACAAACAAGTTGGAAACTGGTGACAAAGTGTTCACTTTTCATATTTCAACACCTGGCCATAGTTTGAGGCATATGCAGATACCTTGCAGCTTGCAGCTATAAATGACAGAAAATGGTGATCACTAAGCATTGTGAAAATATCTCACCCAGATTTTTCTACCAAGTACTTTGATGTATCTGGCTTCCAAAATCAAACATAGATTCTTAGTGGTTTCTATTCCTTTACAACAGTGTTCTCTCTGACAGAAACTTGTGATACAAACTGAATCTGAATCCACTTCAAACAGCCCACGCATTCATGGAACAGAACTTGGCAATACTTGAAAACATCATGTACAAGACTTAATAAACTGCTTATTATTTATGTTTTTTGTGAAATTTGTTTCACACTTTAGGGTTTTCAATTTATTTGTTGCTAAAATATCACCAAAAGTACTTACAATTTAAAATTTTTTTTAAAAATATTATTGTAAAAATGATGAAGTATCTTTACAAAATTATTGCTAATAAAAATAGCACCACCATGTCATTAAATTAAATAAAAACACAAATGCAGGTCTGCAATCATTACAAAGTACCTCACACATTAAAGGATTTCTCAAAAAATTTCAGACTTCTACAAAATGTTTTATATTCACCCACTAAAGGGTCACCCCTTCATATGGTCTCACCCTTATTTTGGGCAAAAATAAATCCTAACATTTCCACTATAAGCAAGGGTCACCCTTGTGTATGAATACTCCCTGGACCAGTGGACATTGTAGACTTTAACAATTTGATATCCCAAAGTACCAAACTCTCTGTGATGATAGTAAGCCTGTGCAAATATCAGTTTTTTTTTTTTAGTTAAAATTGAGTAAATCTAACAAATTATTTTTCAATACAAAAATTAACTTTGAATAATCAGAATGGGGATTGGAAAACCACAACAAAAATTTTTTCATGTCGCGTAACAAATACGTGGTGAGATAAAAGGTACATATAGTGTAGTGGCTTCTGGAAAATTAGATGAATAAAATTGAAGAGAAAAGTTGTTAAAATAGTTACATTTTAGAAAGGAACAATATGTTTTAATGCAAAAACAACCTAAAATACCCGATTAGTCTTAGAATGTATTCTTGTACACCGAAAGAACTTAAATTTACTTAGTGCCATTGATATATAGCATTATAGGCAGATTTTGAAGTAAAAGTAAATAACGAGTACGAAATACAACGAGTGGAACAAATTTCATGTCTGTGCCATAATAAAACATCACCAAATTATGTGCAATGTTGACAATGTCATATAAGATAAAGTATAAAACATTTTCTGATTGGCTAACTAACACCAATGACAAGTGGGTACCAAAAAAAAAAAATTATTGCCCCTACACATTAGCCCCTGAGAGATGTGCGCTTAACCCCAAAGTTTATGCTAAAATTAAACAGATGAAGAAAGCTTGTAAAATAGTGAAATTACAAGTTATGGTACAACCTATTATACCTATATTCATTATGGTACAAATGCCAGAATGTCAGAATACCTATTGATGTAAGGCATTATAACAACTAACTACAAGAGTAACTCCAACACAAAAGCTGGAAATTCTAATTTCTAATTTCAAATTCACACAATCCCCTTACCAAGGACTCGAACCTGAACCCTTTGCACTGTAAGATGGTGTGTATCCAACTATGCTACGAAGGTTGGCAAGCTCAAATTTACGTATTTAAATACTTGTTATTCTCGCACTCCCCTTGTTAACAGCAAGCAGGTAAAATGTATTTCAGTTCATCAACATCACAAAATCATTTTATGCTAATTTCCTCTGGAATTTGAAACGCCTGTTTCGACATTGATACATAGATCAACTAAGCTGCTACTGTGTAGCATGGTGGTAGAGTGATTATGACTATCATTTATATGTCGTTGCAGCTATCACGTTGGCCATAGCAAAGGAGTGGTGTGTGTGGCATAGGGCGTGGATTGTGTGGGTTATGCATGCATGTACCTTTAGGACCACGTGGTTGAGAGGTCAGATCACCCGCCTCCACACTTGAAGAGGATCTGGATTCGGTTCCTGGACAGGTCAGTGGGAAGTATGGCGTACGTTGTATAGAACCAGTGTTTTTCTTCATGTTTTCTCCCTTTTTCCCACCCCCTCCCCTATTAATTTCATCACTGCTCCACTAGCCTCTCATCATCTTCCACCACCTCTAATGGCCCCAATGTCAGTGAGACTTTAATATATTGCAGTACTCACTTTTCCTCAACAAGTCTTCAATGCACTTATTGATGTGCGCCATCCACTCTTCCTTTTCAGTCGAAGTAGCAGCATAAACCGCAAATGATTTGGATGCAGTGCGAATGAGCCAGCCATTACGAAACTCTAGAACCACATTATAAATGCACATCATTAATTGATAAACTATACCATTTCAATAAATACAGAAACAATAAAAACAAAAAGAAACCATTAAAGAAAACAAACATGGATTAAGTTGACTATGAAGTCACTATAAATATATAAGACATGCATCTATCATCTATAATGTTAAGTTAATTCTATCCAATTTAGTACGTTCTACACACATGGTGACATGACTCATGTTTTAAGTAAATAATGAAATTGTAAATAGGCACATAAACACTTGGCAGTTTGAAAGCCCTGAGATTATTAAAAATTTCAAATACCAGACCAAGTGATTTATTATTCACATTAGATTTTATTTCCAACAATGATACTTCCAATAACAAATATTTAACTGTTTTTGATGTGTAGTAAAGATATTGTATATCATATAAGTACGTATGTACCGGCATTAAGATTAGTTTTGTATAAAACATATAGGTAAATTACCAGTTTCATAAAAAACACACACACACACACACATTTTTAAGTGTTTTTTTTTGTTGGTACGCCATATCTTCCTTGATACTTAATCAAAATTAATGATGCTAACGAGAAAAAATAAACAAATAATTGAAAACTAATTTTTCACTTAAAAAAAAAAATAGAAACATTTTTATTTATATCTTTTTTTTGTCATAAAGGCAGCACCATTTAAAGAGGGTGCCATCTATTAACAATGTTTAACTAACATGCAGAACAAATGGAATTGTTTCTAGATGCATGCGTATTCCATCACAAGAATAAACATAATTAAATCAAAATTTCTTATCACAAATAAGTACCATATTACTTTTATAACCTAATTTGTAACTCAATTTATTTAACTTTTTTTTTACTTTACAGCATTTGCAAATTTACATTAGACTTCTCCTAACCTCAATAACATTGATCCGCTGTGTTATATTTTTTAAAAAAATTTACTATATTTTAGTCACGAAGAAGTTGCTTTAAAAAAAATGGTATTATTATGTTAATTAGAAATATTAATGCTAATCAGGGATTAATTAATGGTGCAAGATTCGTGGTAATTCACTTAGGCGAGTATATCATCACTGCTAAATATATTCACTCTGAAAAAACTGTACTCATACTCCGCATTAACTTCACACCTGATTCAACCATACCTTTCAAATGATAAGAATACAATTCCCAATAAAAGTATCATCGCTATGACCATCAAGACAGCACAAGGTCAGATGCTTCAAAGGACAGGATTATATTTACCAGAAGCTGCTTTTCACATGGAAAGTTAATCGGGACAATTCCAAGAGTTTGTAGATTTGGTGATAGTGTTAAAGAGGCAATTAGCCAAAAAAGTAAAACAATGATCACATAACTTCTAACAGCGTTTTCAAAAAAGTTTTGTAAAGTAAATAATTTAAAAAATTAATATCTGTTGAAGCATGTATCTGCTTTTTAATTGATTTACAATACCCTTCAATAAATAAGTACTGGAATTTAGGTACTTATTTCTTCATTATTATATTACCATTCGGGGACTGATCAAGATAAAATGCAAATTATTCGCACGGGTCAACTAATGGGCATAAACCAATGAGGCCATGGGCCAGGCACAGTAATTTGTTATTAATTTTTTTATGTAATATAATTTCCATCTTTTCAATCAATTTTGTATTTTTATTGTAAATTTTTAAGGTAGTCCAAACTTTAGGTTACTTTACTATTTATTGTATATGGCAGCCATTAGTGTTTAGGTTAGGTTGTTTGGTTTTACTAAATTTAAGTTTCAAGCATGTTATTAAATAAATTTGGGTTTGAAATTTCCATTGTAAAATTTTAATGAATGAACCACCGAGGAAGATGCACTGTGCTCTAGCATGCATGTGAATCTGGATTTGGGTTAATTAATTACACAGCAGATGGCACCACAGTTTGTGACGTCAGAAAACAACCGACTACTAGGCCATGAAGTACGAAGTGTGTCTTTTGCTGATGAGCACGCCGTTAAGTGATGGTGAGGATATACTGCGACGAGGCTGCGCTGTCGGGATGTGCTGAAAATTTTACTGGTTGTTTACGCAAAAGAAATGGCCTGAAATTAAATCTGGAAGTGCTTTGTACTTAAGCCTTCAAGCTTGTTGGCTTGTCAATATCGCCTGCAACAACTCTACGAGTTCCAAGTTAAACTGGTACGTTTACTAGTTTAGTGATGACATTGGGTAGTGGATATGGTGTTTGCATGGTGCAGTAAAATTGGCATGCAGTAAATTGCCTTAATATTGTGAATTATTATGCCACACCATTTCTGTATTTTAAAAGGAAGTACAATGGTAATTGTGGAACTGCATGGAAGTTGTCAAGGTACTCAATTTATAATGAGTGTGCTAAGCAAAGTACATTTAGCAAAAAGCATGTATTAGGCATTTTGTACTTTGATGTATTGAGGTGGCCAGTTTAAGACACTTATAAAACATTACGTTTGGTTGCTGACAATCAACTTATGTGCTTGAGTACTTCGTATTATGTAAACAATATTATATGGTTGCTGTGACCGACTGAAGCATGACAAATTTAAATATTTCTTTGCCTCTTTTGAGAACTATTTTAATAAGTTATATATTACATTTTTATTGGGTACCCATTAAGTAATTACTTACACTTAGCTATCTGTAAAGGTTTGTCTGCTATATTTTTAATAGTTTTAATATATTGGTGTTTTAAGAGGCATGTTTAAAATGAATATTTTGGATGTGGAACTCCAACCAGGGAACCAGGGAGCGATGAAGTTGAACGCCTTTGCTGGTACTGTTATCACACCGGCAACTAGCCATGCGTTGTCTTGGGTCAAATCTACACATTTATTTGATTCTTAGTCCAAGATTTCCTTTGATTGTAGTTTTGATTCCAAATCCCAAGTTTTACTTCCTTTCTGATTGAAATTAAAGAAATTCACACAGAAGATGAACCTAAAGAGGAACACTTAAAATTTTATAAAGCCTAAATGTATTTTCCGACTTAATATGAGCCTTAAATTTATTTTCTCACTTAATTGTTTTATACGAGGGACGTTCCGAAAGTATTTTTTTCACAAGGAAACTTTATTGCCAAAACAAATATAACATGGAATCATAAAGTAATGCACTAATTTTCAAAATATTTGCCACATACATTGAAACATTTGTAGAAGCATGCAATCAGTTTGAAGAAACCGCTCTGGTATAAGTCAGTGTCCTGTGATGCAAGGAGTTGTCGCACAGCCTGCTCCATCTCAGCATTGTTTTGGAAGTGACGTCCCGATAGTGCCGCTTTAAGTGCTGGCATAGCAGCACGCACTTCCATTGGTAACCACGTTGTCAGTACACGTCTGTCAGCCATCGTGATTTGCACTTGAATAACCTCGGGCACGCCGGTCTGCTGCTACTCTCTCTTATTCTATGCTCTGCGCATGCGTCATTCCTTCTCCGCTGACGCTACTTCCGTCATTGAACCAGCAACGGGAGTGGATTCTTATGGCAATTGCTTGTTTCACCTGATGTACCATTTGCTCTTTCAAAAAAATGACGAAACTTACTTTCGGAATGTCTCTCATGCTTAGGACAATTTGACTAGTTCATTGGACCAAACTTCAGCTAAATTATTTACTTACTTATATTTTGTACAATATTGCAAGTATCGCCAGTAGTGTTTTAACCTCCCCCTCCCCCTCCCCATCCTTTTTCCATCAATTCAAGCTCCTAATACATAATGAAATAAACATATTTAGTCTGATAACAATACTGGCATTCACCATCAACAAATCTGTGTGAATACATAATTAAAACTTATTATAATCCATGATTTCATGTTCTTGCAAAATTCCTGTCAAATTTTTACAGTCTGTTTATGGTATTTCACATGATAAATCTCAAAGAACGTTTATATTTACATTTTAACCCCATTTGATTATACAATTTTCATTTTACTTTGATTCAAATTCACAATATAATTAATAGGCATGCAATCTGTCACTGCACATGCAACGCTACACAAACATAAAATTAAAACTGCAAACAGCATGAAATGAAGTTGGTTAGGACAAGGGGAGATAACCTGTTCCATACAAACTTAAAAACTTAAGATATTTTGTTAAATGACTTTTTAACTAGTGTTGGTTGGAACCCAAATTTGCTCAAATCTAAATCTGGAACTCGAAACCCAAAAAGAACATATTCCCCTCAAATCTGAATATAGGTGTAATAGTAAAAATTAAAAAATAACTACACAAGAAATAAAACATTAACTATAAGGTCTATAATGTTTAAACATTGAACTGTTTAAAGGTTTGTTCCCAAATTTATATTTTCAATACTTCTCATAATTTTATCTATACAAATATATATCAAATGTACAATATCTTGAGAAATAGTAAGATGATAGAAATGAAGGGAAAACAAATCCCTTTTGGCACAGCCTACAGACATAGGTAGATTTTGAAGTACCTATTTCTTCTGGTAATATATTGGAAACTTCTATAAACTCCCGGAACCTTTTAAGAACTGAATGTAACCTACATAACATCCTATATATTCGCCAATATTTAAAAAAGATTGATTTAACATTTTCTCATATTCCATGCAGCGAAAATATTTTGACTTCCAGCATTAAATGTCTTAACAGATTACATATTACCCTACTAAGGTAATTATGCAATTTTTTTTTTAATGTTCAAACACTATTTTTGATCCCTTGCACTAATAAATGATAATAAATTTTTTTTTTGGACAGAGGTTTAAGGTAAACTTAAGATGGTTTTTAATAAATTCCGACGAATTTGATACTAAGAAAATTTAAATTTTATTTTTTTAATTTTAACCCCTGTTTTTATGGTAATTATTTCATCAAAAATTGTTTCAGCCAAAGATATTAAATGAAGTTTATGCATTTAATAATAACTTTTAATTGAACTGATAGTATATCTATTTAAAAAAGTATTGACATTTGTATTTCTAAGCTTGTTATTTCCACCAATTGCATTAATGGTATTTATTATCAAAAATTGTTCCAGATAAAGTTTTATGTAAAAATTATAAGGTTTACAATCAATCTGAACAGATTTGAGAGTGTACCTACTAAGGGAGTTATGATTTTTTTTCAACCCCTTGCAGCAATGGTTCGCCTCAAATTGTTTTAAACAACTGTTTTAGATAAAAAATTTAAGATTTACAAAATATCCAAACAAATTCAATGCTGTGACTACGAAGGGAGTTAAAATTTTTTTTGTTTCTACCCCGAGCAGTAATGGTTTGCCATATAAAATATTATTTCAGACAAAAGATTTTGGAATTACTCCTATGTTATAATACATTCAAATGGATGTGATTTTTCCATTTTATGGAAGCTGCACCGATTTTTCTGTTTTTCAAAAAACCTTCCCCATTTCTATTCCTTTGGTCGAATGTTGCCCGAGAACTTGACTGAGATTTTCCACTACTAGATTTTATGTAACAGTTTGGAAGTGATTTGTGAAAAATTGCTAGTTATTGGGTCCACAAAATTGTGATATAAACTTTTGAGTTGACGATGGTTTTGAGGTCTGGACCTTGAAACTAAAAACTATATAAAAAATTTCGGAAAGTTGCACCATGGTAACGGTTACAGTAGGAAGTATTTCTTTGAAATCTACCTAATATAGATAGACTAAGTAAACTTCAGACTTGTCAGTAATGAATTTTTTAATTTACTACATTCCCTCCAAATCTTGTCTTAGGATCTTTATCTTTGAATCTAATGTTTTTTAATATTACGAAAAATGAGGCTTCGAGAATTTGACCCGGTCCATCCCTAATATTTACATGTTCCGGATGTAAACAATTTCTTTTTGTCATAAATTTTTATTTATTTATTTTAAATTATGACATCTCCACCGACAGTCGTTATACTTGGACGATGGGCCTAACAAATATACAAGACAAACACAAAGTTAACACCGCAAACATGTGAACTCCCACCCCTGTCTGCGCCATAGCAGGTAAGATAACCGCGCAGGCCAACACACAAAGGCAAGAGTACCACAAGGCAAGAGTGACATCTCATACAACCAACACAACCTCAACCACAACAAATACAATAATACCACAAACTACATTAATTATATAGGTACACCATTTAATAATAAACAAACAAATAAAAAGAGGAGAACAAATTTGTTATAACTTTTTACTAAGTTATTGACTAAGGCATTTACTAGATTGCATGACTTCAAAATTACAAATTTCATTTTATTCATCCCATAGAATTAATAAAATTTATTGTAATTAGAAATCATTCTATGGATGAAGTCATTTTTATTATTAATTGTGTATTCCAAGTTTATTAAGGTAGTGATGATTTGAGAGTTCAACAAGTTATAGTTGTACTTAACTGGGTAATATTTCCACGTAAAGGATATTATCTTAGTTTTATCCTTGTTAGTTCTAATACCAATTATTAATTTTATTATATGTTGTAATGATAAGCAGTCATTAGGAGTAGTTTAAGACAATGGTGATATTAATAAAGATATTAAAAAGGAGAGGGGATAAAGTGCCACCTTTGAGGAACTCCAGAAATAACATTGAAAAGAGAGGAATTATTATTATTTATAGATACAAAAAAATACTTCTATTGTTCAAATAACTGGAAAACCAATTTATACAGTTATCACATAAACCTAACTGAGATAATTTATCAAGTAATAAAAAGTGATTAACAGTGTCAAAGGCTTTGGCAAAATCAAAATAGCAGGCTGGCCCTGATTAACTACTTTGTTATACATGGGACTGAGAAATGTAATTAAGTTAATAGCTGTAGACACTCCTCTTCTGAAGCAGTGTTGACTACTAGATAATCTATTACTGAAATGAAAATTTTGAAATTTGGACATAATTTTTTCAAATATTTTGGAGAAACCATTAAGTAGATATATTGGACGATAATTGGAAACGTTAAATTTTCAACCGTTTCTGTGGATAGGTGTTACCTTGGCTATTATCCATTTATTGGAAAACACTTGTGATTTCAATCTTGTATTAAAAATATGTTGTAGCAATGGTGCTAATGAATGGGAGCCACCTTTCAAAATGAAATTCAGAATGCCATCAGGTCCTGTTGATTTCAACGTTTTTAGGACCTTAATTCCCCCAAAGGACATGACTTTCAGAAATAGTTGGTACAGGTATAGAATCAAGGCTTATATCAGTACAGTAGAACCCAGTTATAATGTTTTTCAAGGGAGCACAAGAAAAAAACATTATAAGCAGGAAAACGTTATAAGCAGGAAATCTAAATTTAGCACTTAACAATGTTCGAGCTTTGTACCAATGGACTCACCAAGCTATGTAAACAACTTTAATGTTAAAAACAAAGTTAGTAGGTATACTTGATACATGAATTTTCTGAAACAAGCCAACAATTTTTCAACTTCATCTTGTTCCCTGGTTAAATTTTGTTTGTCTTTAAAGATACACTGCCACATTTTTTGTAAAATTGTCTCACGATTCATGATGACAACATTAAGAGTGAGAAGTATACTCCTTCGCCACCTGAAAATGTTTAATTTTGGGATTCCTACGTATGAATGAAAAAAAAAATTATTTGTAAGCAATAGAAAACACTTTTAGTTATGCCCTCGCACAATGGTTGGCAACTTAAATATCGTAGGACTATGTAGGTGCATCTGAATACCCACTGGAATGGCAAGGAAGAGAAGAGTTGACTAATGGTGCCAACGGACACGTAACTATGAACATTGTGTACCTTCAGTATATTGCATAAAATTGTATTTTAACAAACTTCATGTATTGTATGGCAGTGATTGTAAACATAAACATACATAAAGGAAACTTTTTGGAATAATTTGGTTTTAAAACATTTTTCCCCCCATTTATTGAATGTTAGAAAGCAAACATTATAAGCAGGAAATTACACTATTTATGAACGTTATATGCAGGAAATAAATACATTGTCCTTATGGGGGAAATATTGGGACTTTAAAAATATGACATTATAAGCAGGAAAACATTATATGCAGGAACATTATAACAGGGTTCTACTGTATTAGTAATTGAAGAGTTACAAGTGGAAGACACATAGACACTAGAAAAAATATTTAGCAAAAACAGTAGACAACACAGAAGGATCACTACACCTAACATCATTGAAATGAATGAGTATTGCTATTGATCATAATAACCCTACTTCATTAAGGCTAAGATCCTTAGTTTTGCAGCCTCCAAGAAAATTATTTCTCCCATGAATATCGTAGTAGATAAAAAATACATACTTGGCAGAATTGTAAATAAAACTTTGAATTTTGTAAATATGATGATAAAATTTTTTTCAAAAAATGCTTTCTTATTTAATTTTAATTTTGAAATTTTCAAAACTAAATATTAGGTATATATTTAAACGGTACACGGCTGTTACTTTGCACACAACTTAAAGGAGGTACAATGAACAATTCTGTCTATTAATTTTTTTAATACAATGTACAGAATTTAAATAATATGAGTATTAAATACTGTGATTTAACTGTCACTTGCCGCTGATGAAAGGAACGAGTTCAACAGTTTGCCGCTAGAGCTCCGATTAGTTCCGAGTTTACTCACTAGATGGCTCTAATATCGCAGGAGTTCAGGCGGGAATATTATCGCTTCAAAACGGTCAAAACACAACACTAGTATCAGCAATAGTAAGTGGAAGTGTATTTAAAATGAAGCACAGCAGGAAATGGAAAGAAGTCCATCGACGCCAACTTGAGTAAGTATTTTAATGTACTTGTTCTACATTGTAATCACATATTGTATTTTTTCTCCCGGAAAAAGTAATTCCAGTCTATTCATATATATATATATATATATATATATATATATATATATATATATATATATATATATACACACACACATACATATATATACACATACACACACACACACACACGCACACATTAAATATTATTAGCCGTTTTATTGGTTCAGAGTTTAAAGAATTTATTAATTTATAACTAGCAGTAATTTTTTTAAAATTAATTATATTACCCTTTTCTTGTACATACTGTGTTAAAATCAATGGCATCATATATAAAAATCCCTTTCGACATAGCCTACAGGTGTAGGTAGATTTTGTAGTATTTATTTATTTGATAAAGGTTTGAGATATTATTTAGAATTTTTATAATAAATTATGACTAGGGTTGTGCGAGAATGAGATTAAGGCCTCGAGAAATTTTCGAGAAAGAAAATATTTTTCTCGCGAGAAACGAGACGAGAATGAGAAATTTTTAAATAATCAAGATTTACTGTAGATATCACTTTCAAAATATATTGTTCTGTACACAAAACTGTTGTTTATCATATAGAATGTCAATTTAGTTGCCTGTGCACAACTGACATGCACCACACGTTATGTAAGCCTACACTAAATTATAAATAAACATTTACTCACTTAGGTAAAAGTCTAGTAGCTAACATGTTAATTGTGGTTCCCGTTGACTTATCGCCACTTTTTGTGTAATACTGCCACACTGATATGTCCACATCTTCCATTTTACCGTCAAAGTTTAATTTGACAACAAAGTTTACTTCTGTTAAACTGTTCTATTCCCGCAACACATTTTTTTTCCACTTGGTTACGCCACAGTTAGAGATAAAGCAGTATTAGGAAATTATTCTCATATTCCTAATAACATTTTACAGGCGTCACATTATTTATTCATACCCACAGAGTAGGTTGCGTAAACGGGAAACTCTGGTACTGTAATGAAAACAAAGAAATTGATACTAGGGAGGCTTTGGCGTGATTCATTACTCGTGACATCTTACGACTGAGTGAAACAAAGGTGGAAAAGGAAATGGGATGAACATACTATTTATTCTGCCTTTTCAATGGGTTTGAACACACACATTCACGTAATTTTACGTAATACAAGGGCGTGAATTGTTCTGCGTGTTCAATCCATTCCTTTACATTCCAGTCCATTTAATAATCCCATGATTTGCGCAGTCTTTTATTGGAAATGAAATAAGAAACGGAACAGCGAAGCAGACTGTCTGGCAGCATGACCACCATTCCCTTTTGTTCGTTAAAAAGTATATTTTGTATTTTGCCGTGACAATCAACATTTCAGTATGCTATTAAACATTACCGAACAAAATATTATGACTAAATTAAAGGTAATGCTTTTTATAACTTACCCGTAATAACGTGTATGTAAACAAAACCAATTTTGTAGGTTAGGTTCGAACGTATTTTATTATGTATTACGCTTATGTAATTTAAAAATTAAATACGGCAGTTTTTCTTTCAAAATAAATTGGAATTTCATATGACAGTTTTTATTCACAGTTTCGGTTATTGATAAAGGTTTTGTATGGTTGACTATCGGCTAGTCTAATATCTCTTAATGATTGCATCATGTTTGCTTTGTGTTCCGCCAAATCATTTTTCATCCAAACAGGCAGACGCGTTTGGTATTTTTAAAACATTTAAACTAAAATAATGGCAGTGTGTATGTAATGTTCAACATATAAAAATACAACTATAAATATCAAATTTAGTTTCCATTCCAAATTGAGTTGTTACCGGTACCAAAAAAAATTCTCGTTTTTTTTCGAGAAATTATTTTTCTCGCTCGCTGTTCGAGAATGCAATATTTCTCGAAATTTTTCTCGAGGTTCGAGATCTCGCACAACACTAATTATGATGTATATATTATATAGCGTAATACTAAAACATAACGATTTTTTTTTATTTCACCCATTGCAGTGATGCTTGGTTACATAAAAATTTAAAAATATGAATATATTTTTAATATGATACATGTTTCCTAGTAACTGCAACACCACAAATTAAACAACAAATTGATATGACAATGAAAGTGATTGTGTTTATTCAATATTTCCCCATAATTTTTTGCTATAGCGAAAATTAAGGATAACTCTGCAATGATTGGGTGTATCTAAAAAATTTTCAGACAAAATTTTTTTATAACATTTATAAGATTTACAAACAGTTAGAATGTATTCAATGGTGTACCTACTAAGGGAGCAAAGTTTTTTTTGTCAATTCCTGTTTAACCCCAGCATAAATGGATTGTCTAATCAAAAATTGTTTCCGACAAAAGTTTTAGTAAAAAAATTACAATGTTTTTGAAGAATTATAACGTATTTGATAGTATGCATAATAAGAGAGTTACGATTTTTTTGTCCTAAACACTTTAATTTTTCCACCCCTTGCAGTTATGGTTGGTCATATCAAAAACTTATTCAGGCAAAAGTTCTTCGTATTTTTTCCTGCAAGCTTTATGTTCACACGAATGCGATATGCGTCATATTATGGAAGTTGATGCGATTTTTCTGTTAAAAAAAAAACCTTACCCATTTCTAACCCTATGGTCTGATTTTGCCCATTGACGAACTCGATCGAGATTTTCCATTACTTTATTTTATGTATCAGTTTGGAATTGATGTGCGAAAAATTACGGCAGTTATCGTGTTCATAAAATTGTGATATATATACTAGGGATGGTCGGGTACCCGAAATTTCGGGCAGTGTTTCGGGTATCAAGTATACCCAAAATTCCGGGCGGGTATTTCAGTGCCCGAAAATATCGGGCACCTTGGAAAACGGCAATACCGCACGGCGCAAGTAAACAAAGCTTCTTTTTTTTGGAACGCGCGGCAGCTGCAGGAACATGCCACGCCGCCGCCGTCCCGGCACCAGCCGGTGAAGTGAGTGTGCGTGAGAGATAAGATAAAGAAGGTGCCCGGTCAGCAAGTGTGTTTGTGGGAGGGGGAGACAGATATGAGAGCGAGCCCTGCAGCAAGCGGAAGTGGTCAAGGTCAGCATTTACCGTTACTCTCGCTGGCTGACTAACGATGCAGCTGGTCGCCCGCCTCTCTCTCTCTCTCTCTCTCTCTCACACACACACACACACACACACGCGCGCGCACGCACGGCGGATGCTCACTGCTCAATAGTCACAAAGTAGTGTTCAAGGCCGGTGGAGCTGCTTGCTGTGCGCGAGAAGGATTATAAGCTGACTTTAATTACACACATTGTAGTTGCATGGCATTTGCAGAAAGTGGTTGTGAATTGTTTCTATTTAATTCATGTCATTATTTTACTAAAATGGATACCAGTGGAAGTGTAGGTCAATCAGCAGTGACAATGAACCTTCAAGCAGCTACCCAAACACAATTTAGTTAATAAGCACTTTATTTCCAAGATTAATATGCACTCTATTTTTTAGTTTAATGTTTAACTTTCATATCAGTGCGGTATAGTAAATAAATAAAAACAGTTCAGGTTTGTCAATGCAAACTTAAGTACGACTATTTTATGTTCAAAATTTATTTCATTAACTGATTTTGATGCCCGACCGAGATTGCCCGAGCCCGAAAATTTTGGACAATTACCCGCCCGAGCCCGCCCAAAGTCAAATTTCTCTGCCCGACCATGCCTAATATATACACACACATACATATACATATAACTTTGGAGCTGATGATGGTTATGGGTTCTTTGGACTATGAAACGTAAAACTACATAAAAACTTTCAGAAAGTCGCACCGCTGGTAAGCTGAAAATCCTATTTTTTTTAAATGAATTTTCGTTACGTATTTGAAATTTTCTAAACAAAGTAATGTAAGGAATAAGCATTAGATACAAAATTCACGTTTTATATGCCATAAAAAAACATTGGGGTGCTAAAACAAAATGAATGAAAACAAACATCGTAGCAGGACTGTATTTGATACGAGGGAGTTTTAAAATTTGTATAAAGGAGTGCATACGTATTAGTCCGCAGCCATTATTATCTAGTTATCGATGGTTTTCATTCATTCTACGCAGCACAAACATATTAATAATTTTTTAACATAAGTACTTACTTAAAGATTCATCCTGTTACATAAATTTTTATATTTATATACATCTTATGTATAAAAAAATCTGGAAAAAAAAAGGCAATAAATTCAGATTGACTTCATTATTGAACTAGAATAAAACACAAAATACACTTGCAGAGAATCACCAAATATATTGCGTAAGTGTTTCTGCAATGGACTTTAAAATTGCCTTTATTATTTCAAAAAAATAATTTAAAACTCCAAGCAAATGTAAGAACATGTCTTCTAGATATAATGGAAGATTATAATGCAGTGTCCGAATTCGCCTGAAGAATATACTTTGGAAGTGACTTCGCAAGACTGTCAGAAATGGACGTGAAGTATGCTATGCAATACGCAAGTAAATGAATCTGTGTAATTCTCGCGTACTTCCAGCTGAAAATACGTCTTCATTTGAAAAATTTTTGGTCATATTTTATATATCATTCAAATAATTTAAGAGGTCGTAAAATAAATATAATTTATTTTGTATTTTATTGGTATCAATAAATAAATTAACAAAATTAATTTATGGATGTTTAAAACTAAGTTTCAACAAACACATGTACATATTTTGCCTACCGGTCGTTACTACAAAACAAAAGTACCATAATAATGTAAGTTGCCGTAAATTCACGTGAGAGCGATGAAGGTTAAAAAAAAAAAAAAAAAAAAAAACTAATTTCACATGCGTTTAAAAATAAAATCTAAACATCCTTTTCGGCTGGCTAAACATTGAACCTATCCAGATTCGTCAAAGGCAAGTGAAGTACATAAGGTTGCAAACATGTAATGGCATTACTTTCTGATTAATTTTAATAAAATTATGCATATCTCCAAAAAAATGTTCAATTAAAATTAGTATTGTATTGGTGTTTGCATTAAAATATAATGTAGACCGAGTATATTTTTATTGTGTTTTAAGATTTGTTGACTTTTGTGCGTCATGTACTTTTGGTGAAAATGTAATTTATGTATTACAATCAGGGCCCAAAGCATAACTATATGTTCGTTGGCCGAAAATGTAATGTAGTTATACTTGTATATCTAAGAAAAATATTTGTATTTTGTATTAATGTAAGTATTTTATTATGTAAATTTTTATTACTTACAAATATTTCGTACTCATAATATCTAGTTTCCAATCAAATGATACACTAAGCAAAAAATATTTATTGGTTCACAATTTTTCATTGTTACAATATTTTAAAATGTAAATTTGCTATTCAGCAATATCAACTTCTAAAACGTGAGTAAAAATTATCATTAAATAATATCAATGGCATCTTTATTGCATTAGTATTCCTTGCTCCTAATCACTTACTCTGTATACCTTCTGTATAACCTCAGTGATCGTAATTTATGTACACCTTTTCCCCACTAAGATGATTCAGGTGCAGATTCTGGAGCAGTGTTTTTTTATGTAAGGATATGTCAATAAATCCATCATTTTGGTGGTGGTGTTTTTTGGGGGGGGGGGGGGGGGAATTACTCTTCTTAAAATATCACTTTATCTGTATGCACAATAAAATATCCTTTGGTTAGCTCCCTTATACAACCTATGACGTGTAGCCTACTCCTTAGATATTTTACTTCCAACACGTTTGATTGCGTAGAGAAGGCGATTCTTCGAGTATGTGGCCCTTTCAGAATTAAATTATTATTATTATTATTAGTTACAACTGATGTTTATTTCGAGCCTCTTTGACTTACAGTTCATACATAGAAGACGAACTACCAGTGATGCTTGACGTCACCAATAGGGATAGCGTGAAGGAGCACCTCATTTCGCCAGACGTGACTGGCATGCACAAGTAATTATATTGCAATAATAAATTACTAAATGATAGCTTAATTTTCGAAAATATGATTACGGTTTTTACAAGAAGTACGAATGCCAGGACATTTACTAATAACATTGTTTATAAAAAAGGAAGTGTAATCAAAAGCCACAAGCTGCAGGACAGCTAAAAAAAGCAAGCAAATAACTTTTTTCTAGCTCTAGCCTCATGTATAATTACATAAAAACATAATACATTTAAAACACTTAAATTAATGCAATAACCTGCAATATTTTGAAGACAGATATTCACCTAAAAAAAATTATCCGATAGTATTAAAAGTTCGCCTCTATGTATGCATATGTATATGTGTGTATATATATATATATAAACACACATATACATATACATAGTTGCACAGAAAAATACAGTCCTAATCAGATATCAAATATAGCAAATAATACCGCTTTGCAACATAACGTCATGCTATTAGATGGTCAACGTTCAACTGTTTGTGTACATAATACACATACGCACACACCTGTGACAAAATGTGTAAGGAAAGAAAATTTGTAGAAGCGCAAAACCTTTGTAGTACACACACAGTTAAAAATGATTTTTTTTACAGGGGCAAGAAAACTACATTACTGGCCAACTTATTTGAATGTAGTGGTTAGCTGTGAACGAGCGTTCTTGCAAAAGAGACCAAATCTGATAGTTTTGGCCACATAATCACCGCAGTAAAACATACAATATGTATATTGTATATGTGTAGTGCACCAAATTAATATTTATTATAAATACCTTGGGTTGCACTCGGTTACATATGGGTTTCTAACTGAAATGTACCAAAAATAGTAATATAATATTCTCTTGCGCTTTGTTGAGGATCGAGTAGTCTTGGGTAGGTGTGGTGGAAAGGGACAGAGAGGCAAAGGGATTGGAAATCTAAATGCTCGCCGAGGCAGAGTACACTCTTCCCCCACCCCTCTCTCCTTGACAGGTCGTAAACATGACACCCCGCTGGGTGATAAGAATTCTGAGAACAGCGTTCTCTTTCCCACCCCCCCTCCATTTTTCCGCATCGTTCAACCGTACTGCTAGTGCGCTCTGTTGAGGACAAAGATAACTATGCATGTATTTGCCCGCTCGCGAGAAACTCAGGATCTTAGCCTTAATATTAAGTAGAACCAAATTTTTTTGGGATTACACTTAATGTTATTATTAGTTACTCTTGACCAGTTATTTTATCCCGTTTTTTTAAGGATTTTGACTTGTTTCCAGTAACAAGAAAAATAATAATAGTAAAAAAGTAATTATTCCTCTTGTACAGTTTGTGATGTTTCTTGGATTTTAAAGAATTGATTAGTTCTTTGGAAAACCAAACAGGATATTAGGATAAATTTTTTGTAGATAATGGAATGAAAGTAGCAATTTCATCAGTTACCGTGTTTTATCACATATTCGCCGCAAGCGCGTAATCGTACCAACCATATTTTAGGCTGTCAAAATTGGGATAAAAAAACTTCTCGTGTACACATCGCATGATGTTTATGGTCCCGCTAGTAGATGCCGAGCGCTTTGTGTATCTTTTCTGTACAAAACGATGTATTTTAAAGTAGAAATCTAATATTTATTCGGTCATTACCACTTACTTAATAAATTAACGGAAAAATACGAAGTTGTTTGACGTGTAAATTTTCTTATAAAGACGTTTTTAAACGTTATTTCCTTTAGCTGATCGTCTGCGTCGCCACGGTGTAGGTATAACCTAAAATTTAATTTCGGTCATTACCACTTATTTATTAATTAACGGAAATACAAAGTTGTCTGAGGTGTAAATTTTCATTTAAAGAAGTTTTTAAACGGTATTTCCTTTATCTGATTGTCTGCGTTACCGCGGCGTACCGCTTATAAAAATGTAGCCAGCGCATCATTCATGTTTGGTTATGTTGCTTCCCGTATAGAGCGCGTGCACGTAGTCGAATATCCATATCTCGCCGATTGGATGCAACGCGCGCTCTCTGTCAGGTGCCGAGTTAACTACATTTGATAGCCCGCATTCTTTCGTAGCAAGTGTGTACTACATTAGTTAGTTCACGTCAGATTCAAGTGGCTTGCGTTCGCGTTAGAGTTTTGGTTTTGGTTTTTCTTAGAGATGGACGAATTGTGGTTTTTTGGCTTCGAGTCGAGTCGAGCCGAGTTTAGCAATTCATATTTCGAGTCGAGTTGAGTTCGAGCCACAAAATTTTTGAAGAGGTCGAGTCAGTTCGAGTTTCATAATTATATTTTTTTTTGCATTAAATATGATAAATAACATATTACTACACATCCATTGATATAAGAATTGTGTATCCAAGATGCATCTGCATTATTTAAAAATTTTTAAATGATTAATTAGCAAATCATTATGTTATTTAAATATAAAAAACTAAGCTTATACGTGTACGTGGTCTACCGTGTTCCGATTTTTTCTCCATGTAAAATTACTTAATATCTGTATCAGTATTTACTTTTGCCGAAATTCGTATGCCGTTTTTGGCTTCACACTAATCAGTGTTGCAAACGTCGAGTTACGTAAATTCTCAATGTAAATTCACTTTCCGCGGCAAGATTATTCGCCTGGAACTGTTACAACTACAAGAATATCAATATGTTTAATAAATAAATATTTCATACATTTGATTTGGCGATCAGTAACTGATTGCCAAATAAAATGCATGAGCTTTGTTATTATTATATTTTATTCAAAAAAAAAAAGAAGAAAGTAATTTGATCAAAACGTTATTGACATGCAGCGCTGCGTAGCGGAGCACAGCTAAATTTAGTTCCAAAATGCATGGCTAGCTGGCATAACACGCAGCCATTTTCACGCTTCACGGCTTGGATGTTATTTACTAAATATTATAATATTATTATTTAGTGTTTTTATATTTTAGGTTACGGAATTCTCTTGTTTATACGAGTTATAAACGGGGCACGATAAACGTGATGATTTTTAATACATGTGCGTTTTGGTACAAATTTTTCTTCAGTGAAAATCCATTGACGTATCTTGTAAACAAATGCGGTGCCGTATTTGAAGTAAACACAGGATGTAAAACAAAATGAAAACAGTGCACGCTGTTTTCCAAGGTTTTTTATTTATATAAAATGGTCATGTGGCATAATTTTGTCCTATAAACTGTTGCCACTATTGACAAAATCACATTACGACGTCACGTTCATAAATGAAGGTAGGCCTAGGTTTGATTGCACTTGTACCTTGTATTTCGCGGTAGCGGGCAATGTTAGGTTTGCACGGGATTTGTTTTGTTTGAAGGTCATTATCAATTCTTGCTGTATTAATGACTTGGCGAAAACGTTAAGACAACCTATAATAAAGTGCTATAATGTCACGATGCTGGTACTTAACTCGAAATGTGTTTCGAGTCTCGAACTTGATAAAATATGAGACTCGGTTTTCGAGTCGAGTCAATCTGACCCAACTCGGCTCGGCTCGACTCGATAAACCAAGACTCGACCCATCTCTAGTTTTTCTATTGAAAGTTGAAGAATAGTTTTTGTTTGAGGAATTATTAATATAGATTGTTTGGCGTGCTATTGTATACTCCACCTTTTTTTAAATAAACGTACTTTCCATGAACAGGTTTTGTTTTTACGAATAACTTTTACCTAACAAAAATTTTTTTTCCGCATAATCGTCGCACCCCTACTTTTCAAACTTGATTTTAGAATAAAATGTGTGACGATTATACGAGAAAACACGGTATACATTTAGATAGTTGGTCAACAAATTTATTAACATATGAAGATTTATAGAAATTTTTCCACTCATGATCTTTGATAAAATTAAAATAACTAAGATAATTGCAATCTTTGTAATTTATAAAAACAGAGGATATTTTGATATTATGTGGTGTAGTGTCAATTGATAAGACAACTTTTAATGGTGGATGATATACATCTTCTTTCATGAGAACATCTTCCGTGTTGGTCACAATACATTGGTGTATATTAGTTAAACAAAAATATAATAGATTTTTGACGGCGGGGTTTTGTTACATTGATAAAGATTTCGGCTAGAAACAATATTAACCCGTAATCGACACACATGGGTCCTGGGGACCCGTGAAAATTTTAATTTCGCTCTACGTCAGTGAGGGTTTGTAGCACTGGCCCAGCCATCCAGGTAGTTTCCTAACCCTCAGTCGGCCTTGGACTGGTGTGGTGTTCATTCCTTTGCAGGTGCTTGTTGATGCTATAGAGGTATGTTTGGGTCCTCAGGACCCATGTGTGTCAGTTAGGTAACTTTTACAACTACGTGTTCTGTACTAAGTTTTGCAATATGGATGGAGGTTCGGATGAAGATCAAGTTTTGGCAGCTGCAGACCGAACATTAAGTGATACTGATTACATTAGTGGTTCAGATAGTGACTATGAAGTAAGTGAACATGAATCTGGAACAGATGAAAGTGGAAATGAAGAGGACACTAATGGTGAGTCTGAAGGCTCAAATTATTTTTATGGGAAAAACAGAATGAAATGGTCAAAACATTCAGTTATACGAGGTAGAACAGCACAACATCATACCAAGATGTCATTTACCTGGTACAAAAGGAGAAGCTAGCCAGATAGGAACACCAAACCCAATAGCATTTTGGGAGCTTTTGTTTACAGCTGAAATGCTACACGAAATTGTTCTTCGGACTAACGAAAGAATAATTTCTGTAACTGAAGGTATCAACAAACTGTCGTATCACCATGAAAATGATGTGACTGAAATAAAGGCTCTATTAGGTTTGTGTTATCTGTGGGGTGCTTTCAAATCGAACGATGAAGATCTGTTGGCTGTATATGCTAAAGATGGGACTGGAAGGCCAATTTTTCGTGCAGTAATGCCATACAACAGAGTATTTTTTCTACTATGCTGCTTGCGTTTTGATGATTCAAAAACACGGGTTGAAAGACAGCAGTCAGATAAGCTTGCTCATATCTCATGGTTATTTGCGAAATTCATAGAGCAGTGTCAGCGCAATTATTCAGTAGGTCAATACGTAACTATTGATGAGATGCTTGTTGGTTTTCGAGGAAGATGTTCGTTTTGCATGTACATACCCTCGAAACCTCGAAAGTATGAGATAAAAATATTTATATCCTGACAGATGCCAAATTGCACTATTGTTTGAATTCTGAAGTGTACTGCGGCCTAACTGTAGGACAGCAATCTACATCAAAACCTAGCTTGTTAGTTCCATCAATGGTGGTACTGAGATTAGCAAAACCTATTCAAGGAAGCAATACAAATACTACGGGTGATAATTGGTTCACGTCAATAGAACTTGTCAATAAGCTAAACAAAATGAACCTTACATACATAGGGACCATAAAAAAAAATAAATGTCAACTACCTGCAGCATTTGTCAACTCTAAAGGAAGAGAAGTATCATCTTCTTTACATGGTTTCTCTGGAAGAATCACATTAGTTTCCTTTGTTCCTAAAAAAGGAAAAGTTGTGAATATGATTTCAACAATGCATCATACCAAAGACATTGACGAGTCAACAGGAAAACCAGTTGTTATAATGGACTATAACCAAACTAAGGGTGGAGTGGATGCACTTGATGAGAAATGTCACAATTATTCCACTGGGCGTCGCACTCATCAATGGCCAATGGCTATTTTCTATGCATTGCTAGATATTGCAGGTGTGAATTCACATGTTTTATTCAGCGGCAACAGCCAGACACTTGAAGTGGACAAAAGACGTTTCCTTGTTCAGTTGGGAAAAGAGCTTGCCAGTGAACATATGCATCGAAAACCGCAGGCACCAAAGCTGAGGAAGGACATCAAAGAAAGTATAGAAACCATTCTAGGAATCAAACAAGAAACAAGTCAACCTTCTACATCAGGAGAAAACGCTTCTGTCACCAAATCTAAGAGGAAAAGATGTACTTCTTGCCCGCCCAAAAGAGACAGGAAGACCTTTCATGAATGTGTCAAATGTCATGTTCCTTTGTGTGTTCAGTGTGGGAAAATAGTTTGCTCTAAGTGCATTTAGCAAAATTTTTATACCTATGTTTTGTGGTGATGTGTTTAGTAATAATTTATGTGATCACAAGGAAAGCAGCATGGACTTCTGAACAGTTATGAAAGAGCCTTCAAAGAGCTGCAATTTTTTTTTGTGTATTATCTTTTCGAAAAATTTGTGATACCTGAAGATAAAGACATATATTGACTAAAAGACTACAATTTTTTGATACTGTATCTTAATTAAAAAACCAAGATAGTGTTCCACTTAAAAATCACAATTCAACAAAAAATTACAAATGCACTGATTTCCAAATTATTTTTTTGTAATGTTTGTTAAATGTATTTTAAAACACAGATTTTTGTAATTAAAGGTAATAAATGTTGGAATTAAAACATTTTTTTTTTTCAATTTCTTAAACAAGCAACATACTTAACAGAAACCTAGAAGAAGAAAAATTGGGTCCCAGGGACCCATGCGTGTCATTAATGTAATTTTGTTTGTGTGTGTTGATTACGGGTTAATTAAATGATTAGCCTTGGATTTAGAGCAAAAATTCTAGATACCTACTAGTAGTGGATTTATTTAGCCAATCAATATCACCGTATTTACTCGCATAATGTCCGCAGTAATTAGGCTACATTTTTGACAAAAAAAAATGGGGTGCGGACATTATGAGATGAAGTCCGAAAAAAAAATTTTTTCCTCAAAATTTTACGTTTTGTGTAGAGTAAAAAAACTGTTCTCTCATAATTAGTTTACTAGAAGAGCGCTGGTGACTGGCGACCCTCCGCAGCGGACGTGAGAAATGTGACAGATGACAAGATAATTGGGTGCCGGCGATTAGTTTTTTTCATATTTTTTTTCTTCTCTCACTCTCGTGTGCGCTTCAACGTTAAGAAGCCGCAGCCAGCCTACACAAAATAAATGCTTTGCGTGAAAAGATAATTTTTTAATCTTTCATTTAGATGGCCACTGATGGCACGGGGCAGATGTCTAATGTCTGCATTAGCCGGCGCCGGCGAGCCTCCCTCCCTGTCCCTTGCCCTTTGTGTGTATAATAAAACCGTGCACATGTACCCCCACCAATTCTCTGCTACCTCCCCTACTTTGTGACGTAGCGTGAGTTGACGTGTACTGGCTTGTGCTATATATAGCCCATCCCCTTGCAACTCGCGTGACGTCGCAGGCAGCTGCGCAGTGGAATGCGAGTTCCTGAGTCCGGACAGTTTCACCACGGTACAAAACCCTCTCAGCGACCGCTCCGGAGAAATGAACAACTCAAGGTCAAAGCATTGTTGACAGCATTGGTAATTTTCCATCCCGTTACTGTGCCTTTCAGGGGTGGCCAAGGTTGCTTTGTCTGGTGAGGACTTTATGCGGATTTTAAAAAATTCCATTTCAAGTATTTAAAAAGAAATGTGCGGACATTATGCGAATAAATACGGTAGGAACATTAAAGTCACCGACAATTATTAATTTATCTTGACTGGATATTAGTTTTCCTTCAAATGACTCAAAATTAGTTTGGAGTGTGTTTGGAGCAGTATCAGGGGGTAGATAGAGGTTACCTAACTTAAGATAATTGTTGTTCAAAATTTTAATTTTTAACCATACACTTTCAATTTTGTGGAAATCATTGTTTTCAATGGGATGAACTTGTGCTTTTTAAATGCAATCAACACACCACCACCTCTTCTTCTTAGTGAGATGCTCAGTACTATCATTTCTACAGCTTAAATGTTGTTCTGTAAAATAATGCAGAGCTGCCAACCTCAAATCACACCCATCAGTAATGGCAATTAGGTATATGAAAAAAGTACGCGTAAATAATGCACGATAAATTTTTCCTGGGGCATTATAACACACTCACAAGATAAAACAACGACAATAATATGCAAAATAAAAATAAAAATATGAATACAATGCAAATTAATACATAAAAAAATCTATTTGAACAATACAATCATCTGAATATGTAAGAAATATTAATAATTTTACTGGATATTTTGAATCTTCAATTCAATGTATTCAAAGTTAAACTTTAAAACAACTGTCTTTTTATTTGCTTCTTTTATCCTGGTTCGATAAGAAATGTCATGTAAACAAACAAGACAAACACAAGGACTTGTAAACAGTAACTGCGTTCGTTACTTTCGTTTCTTCAGATGTAGCGAAAAAACGAAGATATAGATTTATTGCTAGTCACGGCTTTAAAATGTTCTGCATGTTTCTTTGATTCAATATGCCGTCTACAGTCATCCCTTTCACCATGTGCAATCGAAAAGTCACACGCGCATACATTACAAAACCGTGGCGTTTCAAACATTTGAAAACGACAATCATGGCCATTCTTTTGAATATTTAAGTGGAAAGTTCTGAAGTCTTGCGTGTTTTTTCCCACAGATGCACATTATTCTGTCACACGCTTCATTTCTACAACCGGCACTGAAGAACACAACACTATCGAAAAAAATAAAAAAATTTTCACGTCTGTAGACACGACAAAAACCGGACAAAAACACTATGATGAAAAAAATGGCTTTCAAGAAATAAATTAATACAACACAGGTTAGCCAAAGTACCGTACAAAAATTATCGTGATGTAAGTAGCCTTCAAACGATAAGTCCGAGGATATGTACTAGTTGTATCGTACAACGGACGTAATACCATCCCATTATTATTTGAAAACACGAGAATTAATTTACTTATTTCGACAGTACATCGTACATGCGCACACTTACTAGTTCCGTTATTTGAGCAACCAAGCGAAGTATTCAAACAGCGTTCACGAAACACGCACAGCAGAAACGTAAATTTTTCCGTTACCATGCAGCACAAAGCCTCGTTTCCGTAATAAACTAGCGATGTTCCGTAATTCCGTAATTCGGGGTTAAAATCCGTAATAATTACGGAAAATCCGTAATGGTTGGCAGCTCTGAATAATGGGAACTTATACTATATTCACTGAACCAGGTTTCCATGACGCACATGTCAATTTGAGTTCACCAGATTACAAAAAAAAAAATGAATTGATTTTGTTTTTAGTCCTCTGACATTTGATACCAATTGATACTGCCTGCACTGAATGTCTATTGCAATGCTCCTACAAGCACCTGGGACGAACTAGAAGCTATCGAGTTGGTAGTTAAAAAATTTACAGTAGAACTATTGAGTTTTGATGGATCATCAGAATTACAGCTTGTGATTTGGTCAGGGTGAAGTTTTCATAATAAGGGCTTATTAAGCATCCACTAGGCCAGAAGACAACATTATTGATTCTTTCAATATCTTCTCCTAGTACAGACACATGGAACGAGGCGTGTGAGTCATATTTTGTTCGAAGTTTTATAAATTTTACTTGAGACATGTTAAGTTTGTTGGAAATATAGTCTGTGATTTCAATCTCATTAACCGTAGGGTCGAGCCTGTTAACAAAGAGGGATTTCTTCTTTTATATATTGGTTTGGAGATAAGTTTTTAACGTAGAAGTATTATTTCTAATACTGACTTTCAATGGTGTTTTATTTGGGTTCAGATCGCATTTGGTATCTGCATTCCTGATGGAACTTATGTCCATGTTGCATTATGGTGTATCCTTCGCTGTCGACAGGATGAGAGTTGTGCAAAGTCATGCCTTCTCGCGGAACACGCTGAGCTGTAACTGGGTCAAGTGGCGCACGGTTGCCAGACTTGCCCAGTGGTTCAACGTCAGATATTTTGTAGGTAGAAACCTTTTTTTAAGTGCTTGACTATAGGATGAATCACCATCACTCTTGGAATTTAAGCATTGCTTAAATTGAAAAAAGCTTATGCTTTATCTCAGATGTTTCATATATACCATCAATCAATAATTTTTTCATGATCAATTTTTTATTCTTCAAATCTTCAATTCTATTACAAAGAGATTTAACTAAGTTGATTAGTTCTTCATTATTATGTGATTCTAAGGTGCAACTTGTGGAGATTTATACATGTTACCTGTATCTTGAGATTTTGTTTTCTTATTTGGAGAACGAAACATAGTCAGATACATGTCTTGAGTTAAATCAGAAATAGAATCATCATTCGGGGGCACTGGAAACCCCAGAATATCTTGTAGATCAAGTAGGGAAGAGTTAATTGTGATAGATAAAATATCCGTAAGGCAGGTGACTAATATACACACAGCAAAACAGAGTGCGCGCACAATACGTCCATCAGCCACAAGCAGTCAGCTGCAAATGACAAATGTTCCCTGAAGTGCTAAAAAAACAACCTTAAAGCATTGTAGCTAATGACAGATACAAGATTTCTTTGACAGCTACTGAAGGAGTTAATTACATAGTTTTTTTTATCTAACAATATTATGTTTAAATTTCTGAATTTTTTTTCCTCAAATACAGTAGAATCTCGTTATAGCGAGCACGGTAATAGTGAGAACACGGCTATAACGAGGTATTTTTGAGGAATTTACGGCGTGATCGCTTGAAGCGCGCTTTTGTTATTTGTCTGCTTTATCTCCACCCCTCTCGCTCGCCACTAGACATCTTGCAGTTGACGCCTGTCACATTTTTCAGCCTTGCAGTCGCCACCTAAGTGCGTGGCTTTAAAAATAGAATCCCATCCTTTCTTTCTTTTATCAAACTTCCGTTAGTTATCTGTGCCGTGTGTAGACAAAGTTTGAGATTGGAACAGAAACAACGTAAGAAAGTATTTTTACAAATTAGAAATATGTATGTTTTTGTTTTTATAATCACGTATACTCACATTTTTTTTGGTTGTTATCTTAAGAGATAATATTAAAAAGCCGCTCTAATGAGATTTAATTTTTTCTTGGTTAACAAAAACTTTTAATTATCAAATATTGTTAATTGTTTATATTTTATTTATTATTTACGCGACGTCATACTGTACGCGTACGCAATACGACTGGATTCGTTGTTGCAACATAATATAGCATGTTATGCGGTATCAGAAGTAACGAGTAACATAACAATAGTAATGAGTACTAATTGTTATAGTAACGAATACATACGGGTACACATTTTTTCGTTACTTTTACACCTCTAGTAGGCACTACCGCATTTATTTCCGAATCGCTAGGGCAGTTTTCTTGTAACTTTTGTTTCGGTCAGTTGTTGGGGTATCTGTCCGGGAAAGGGGTGGTGATGGTTTGAGTTTAATCCCAAATTTATTTTCTAAAAAAGTTGACAGGTTTCTTTAAATGAAAAAAGTATAGTTTTCCAGCGACTATTTCGTTTGAGGCGTACGTGCGTTGCTGCAGCCGCACTCCTGCTTTTTTGTAAGGAATTAAATTGTTGCGCTACACTAGCACCACCTGTTAGCAACATCCCGAACCAACATGGCCGCCAGCAGACAGCCCGCGTCGACAATAGATAGCAGGACAATGCTGCGTCGGCCGCGGTCTGAGAGATGCTATACTTACGTGCCGTGGTAGGGTATTCTGGTTATTTTGACGCAATCGGTGATCGCATCCGTACTTATGGGGTATCGTTTTAAAGAGAATTCACACATCTGCTCACAGAAATTAATATTTCGTTAATATAACCTGTTATTTTCCAATTATACAGGTTGAAACACAATTTTTTGCTATTTTTGGAAAATTTTTATTTTTTGGGGGCCAAAATTTGTCCAATTCGGTTGTAGGGAGAATCAAACCCGGAACCGTGACACCTCGCTATAACGGGACTCTAGTGTATTTAATTTTGAACATTCTAACAAAAACTACAAATATACTAATTTCCAGTGGCCAGTAATCACATTGCTAGAAACAACAGCATCTCATACTTGTATTAGGTATTCACAATATAAAGTTTTGTGAATACACATTTTCAATTTTTTTCATATGATAAATAATAACCTATATTAAGTCAGTACAGATTCCAGATGTTTCTGCTTGCACTACATTGATCCAAGATCAGCGTAATGCACTGCTAGTTTGGGTTGTTTGTTTCAAAGTTGCCAACACAAAATGACTTCGGTACTCAAAACACAACCATGCAAACAAGAAAAAATGGTCGAACCATGAAGAATTCTGTTTATGAAACAAGAAAACGCATTAACTGTAATGGTGCAACTGGAAATAGGAAAAAAAATCTTCACAAGCAATACTATTCTTCAGTAAATTTTAATACAATTTGTATTTGATTAGCTATACTTACGGCCATCATCCTCCAAGGATTCCAACTTGACTTCCTCTAATGGTATTATGTGCTGCTTGTTATACTGAAACAAAACATATTAATTTATAAGTATGCTTACGTTCAGACTTCAAATCATAATCAAGTGTGCTGTCTGAAAAGAGTGACTAGCAAAAGATGCACGCAGTCCAGAACTTTAGTAGACGGTTTTGTAACAAACATGACATGAATCAAAATTTGCAAACTGGGGTTAGCTCAGTCAAACATGAGGTATCCAACACGACTAATTTCACTGTATACAAACAAACAGTGGAATTTTAACTGCTGGGGTTGTTTTGGGTATAATGTACAGGGGTGAAACTGTAAATTTTTGGGTACTTATGCTAATGAATAGTTGTAGCTTATGCAGTCAAATTTTGTTGAAGCATTTGAGCCATTGTAACCTTGTTAAACAGTTTGGTTTTAGCCTATTTCTTCAGTATTTAGAACTCATGTGTAATAAATTTGAACTAGGGGTGCACGAGTAGTGATTCAAGTTAGAAGTGTTTAAAAAAACTAGTATTTTTGGGTCAAGTAGCCAGCACTTATTTAAGTATATGAAAAAAATATACTAGAAATTTAAGTTCTACTTTATGTTTTAACATGGCAAAATAAATAAAATATGAGTTTCAAAACACATAGAATTTAAGTAAATGTTATGATTGAATATCTTTTTATTTTGTAGATTATGCCTACATATTCTTCACTAAAAATATTCATCAAATTAATTTTTTTTAAAAATTACACAACAAATAAAAACGTCCAAATTAATAAGGTAGTACAAGCACATTGTACATATATGGATTTACATTATACATACTTGATTATTTGCACTTAAACGAATACACCTATCCCTCACTTAACATGACTAATTCGTTCCTAAAAATGCTCACGTTATTCAAAATCGTGTATTCTGAAACATTAGTTTCCATACATAGCAAGGCTAATTTATTTAATGTCTTCCAAAATTGTGTAGGAAAATATACTTTACGTAATATACACACACAGAATAACACTCAATGATAAATATGTCACACCATTAATCTTTATATCCCTCCCATCGCACTTTGTATGACAAATACGACACCGCATAACGGGAGATACATGGTTTATGTACTTTATCGGCAGTCGGCTGGCTGACTTGCCCTGTCCGGGCGTGACCTTCAACTCAAAGTTGCGTACTTATCTAAACCAGCCTTTACTGACAGTGAAACCGATATTACTGTCCGGATAATTACATTTAAATTTTTAAAAAATTAAAGTGCTTACCATGTTTTATTGCATAATCGCAGCACTTTTTATACTAAAATCAAGTTTAAAGAGTAGGGGTGCGACTTTTCTGCGAAAAAAACTATTTTGTTAGGTAAAGTTATTCATAAAAACGAAACCCATTCATGGAAAGTACGTTTATTTAAAAAGTAGAGAATACAAAAGCACGCCAAACAATTAAAATTAATAAGTCATGCAACAAAAACCTTTCTTCAACATTAAATACAAAACAATCTGTGACTCGAATGCAAGCCTGAACTAATGCATAACTATCATCATAGTACACGCGCGCCGTAATACTTCTAGTTTTGTCTCAAATACTTGAACACGATGCAATATGCTCTAACTTGGAAGCCATGATTCCACTATGATTCCAACTGCAGGAGATTACGTACGTACAGTTACCGGAAGCTGAATGGGCAGACGTTGCTTTTGTTTGTGTGAATTCCCTGCCACTGGCTAGACTGAGTTCATGGCCCGGTTTGTGGCCAGGCAACAATGGTACGGCACGGCGGCATATGCGCGGACATAAAAACATTTGAACCTTTACACTCCATAGTCGCAATTTAAATTACCATAGCTGATGTTTGTACAACAGCCAATAGCGTAGTCAGACCTGCGTGCGCATCTCTTCCCCGCTTGTATGGATAACTATATCCCACGGCACATTTGTTGTTTAGAGAAGTTTAAACAGACTTTGCGGCATCATGCCCAACTTTTTTTTTCCTGCTGAGATTTTGCGCTAACTGAAATTTACAGCAGTGCTATTCAAGACTAGGGCAGTAAAATTAATATCACGCTAATTGAATTCCCACACTTTGAAGATGTGCTAAGTGAGGGATAGATGTAATAATTACTAATCCACCTATAACAGGTTATTTTCACACGTAGAAAAAAAAACACTTAAATTATTCAACTTAATAGTTAAATATCAGGTATGCTGACCTCTGCTTCCCCAAACTAACTCTAAAATTTTCAACAACATTTCTGTGATGAACACTAATAAAACAAGAAAAAATGTTTATACTAGCCTGCCTAATTACCATTCACCTAGTATTAATTTATAAGTGTACATAGTGCTGCTGTTTAAATGTTCAAGGTACCAGTATTCTTTGTAATACTGTCTAAGAATCATAACTAGACTAATTAATTTGATGTTATAAAATGCATATAATTATTCTGTTATAAACACAAAATGATCCAACAACATAAATATTTTCAACCATCACTCACCAGAAACGAAGCCAAATTGAATATTCAATATCTTTAACATTCACCCATAAGCATTTCACCTGATAAGTCTTGAAAACTATATTTATACCTCTAGCAGATAATCCAGCATTATTAAAAGTAATTTCCTTAGCCCCTGCTGCAGCTAGATTCTCAAACCAAAGATCAAACCAAAGAGATTAGTTCCTATTTTGTGGATGTATTTTACTACATGTAAAAACTCAGTATTTTGCGCATTACGAAAAACTGATATCCCTATGCTGCATGACAGATGGCTAGTTCTGGCTCTAGGTATCATGTTTTGCTTCAGTTAGTATCAATTATCCCGTAGTTTACCTTTTTCTTGTTAATAATGATGTTCCCGTACACGAGGATGTCATTGAAGAGGAAGAACTGACGAGCCTTGGGCTTCTTGCGGCACATCTTGGTGAGGACTCCCTCCCCCACCAGCACCCTGCCCGGCACGGCCAGCGGCTGCAAGCACGACAACACACTACGTGCTACAAGAGCTCACTGAACCTTACTCACGAGTCTGCATTGTCTTGGTAGGAGGCTAATCATCTGACAGCGACTTGAGGCGATTGGACATCCAAGGTTACAGCGCACTCCAAACAACTGATTACCAAATCTGGACTCGTATACAGCCAAAATGAGTGTTGTTACGCTTAAATATATATATACATATATATGTATATATATAATTTATAATTATATAAATAAATACAAATACAAAATTACATGCAAGCAAAAAAAAAGTGACAGTCCATCAGTACATACTCAATTTGTAACATCCAACCTCGGTAACGAGCAAATTCACGTGTTCTCATGTTGCAAATACACCTATAATAAGAAATTTGGACATGAAAATTAACACAGAATTCTTTAAAATTCCTTAAAATGCAAACTGTGTTTTCAATTACTTTTCTTGACACGAATCACACACAGTTTCCACACCCACTATTACAATTCGTTGCTGGAGCAGCTACATCGACTATTGAATCATTCAATTTTCAGAGTGAAAGGTTAAACTATATAATAAACTGCTCATATAAAAGCAAAAAAGACTTGAAAAATTAAAAACCCCAGCTATGGACCTGATTTTCAACAAGGAATTTTATTAAAATACAGCCCATCTCGTTAAGATTCATTAAAAAGTAATACTCTAGAGTTTCCCTTTGGTGTTGTGAAATTAGGTTCGCGACAGTCGCCACAGATGGCAGCACCATGGTTACATATTTCCGTTCATTCGACTTCCATCACATTCACGAAATTAATCCTACCAAATGCTGTATGCTGAGAGCTATCATGTTACAAATCAACATTGAATTAAAAAATCTTTAAAAATTAAATTCTTGAAAACACAATGCAATAAAAAATATGAAAAAAATATTCTCACCTACATCATTAGGGAGATTAAAACCCGAAAGTTACATTGAAAACTAAAATGGTTAAATGACTGGTATGTGTGGCATTTCATTTTGTTTTGAAACTTAAGGAATTTAATGAATTTATTTTTTCAAAATGTAATTCATTCATTATTTGTAATTAAAATATGACTTCAGGTAATTCCAACATCTAAGATAACATAAATAAATTACAAAAATAGGTTTGTAAAATCACTTAATATGTTCTGGCAACATAAGAAAGAGTAAATTTTTAAGGAATAGCTAACTTATTACTTAATTTGGAGCACATTTTAATTATATTTCAACACTAAACCAAAAATAAAAATTACATTTTTATAAAATAATTAAGTTGCTAAAATGTTACTTTGTTCAAGCCAAATTATAAAAACCTACACTAGAGACACAATACAGAAATTCTTTGACCACTTATACACCCTTAATACATGGCATTAAATTTTAACTGTAAAAAAAAGTAACACTAAAGAAATAGTGAATAGGCTTCTGGGCTTCATAAACCCACAAAATGGGGAATGTAATGCCTGCCAAAACATTTGTGACTATTTAATTCATACATAGAAGCCAAGTAAAATCGGACAACGGCAACAGAAGTCTTCTACTGGACCAGTTGAATCCTAGAGCAACAATCAGCGGGGTGTGTGGCAGGTGCAGCTGCAACCACGACCGGCAACATACCTGTCCCGAGCTGCCGAAGCAGTTCTCCACCATCGTGATGCGGCGAGCATTCGCCTCGCTGTTCACTGGAACAAAAGCACAAACTACGATGGTCACAGCTTCACTTCACAATCTATACAAATAAAAATTTAATATTAGTTTGTTCAAAATCTTAAAAATGCGAAAGTTCTTCATAGATTACTTTCAAATTTTGACACAATGTTGCATTCAAATACGTGTGTGTTTTTATAAACCTATTACACACTTGCGACAGGTAAAAGGTAAAAATATAGATGGCTAGGAATATATAGACATAGATAGATAAGAGATATACATTGAAGAGAGAGGGAGATATGGAGATAGACTGAGATATAGAAAGAAACATAGATAGTTCTAGAGACAGAGTGATATGGAGAGATATATCTATAGAGATAGTGATACGGGAGAGATAAAGAAATTTTATATACGAGGTTTTTTTTTTTTCAACCTCCTATCGGCTGTAATAAAAAAACCGGAAAGAATTGGGAAATAATTTTAATGTCAAAAGAAACGTACATCTTTACTCTATTTTTCCACATAATCACCGTGCAGATTGAGGCATTTGTCGTACTGATGCACCAGCTTTCCAATACCCTCTGCATAAAATGATGCCTCCTGCCTATTCAGCCACGTTTTAACAGTTCCCTGCAGTGTGATTACAGTTTCATTTCTCCATGGCATGCCCATTAATCGATACCCTAATCGCTCGTACACAAATCGACACGTCTCGTAGTGTTTACCCCCTTCCACCAACCATGTGGAGCGGCCAACTCACACCTCAGTTGAAGCCTGGTTATGGGAATGTCAACATGGCTGCAACGATAAACTGTACGGCGAAATGCGAGCTGCGTGGAGTCATCCGTTTCTTACAGGCAGAAGGGCACACTGCAGCAGAAATCCATCGCCGAATGAGTGTTGTGTACGGTGAAAACTTTATGAGCGATGGCGTTGTGCGAGAGTGGTGTCGGAAATTCCGCGAAGGCCGTATTGATGTTCATGATGAAGGTGGCCAAGGAAGGAAGTCGGTACAACAGATGAAACAGTTCAGAGAGTAGATGCAGTTGTTCGTGAGAGACGTCGATTCACGATTTCAGAACTGTCTGAACAATTTCCGCTCATTTCAAGGTCAGCCCTATACGCCATTGTTACAGACAATCTCGGATACAGGAAAATCTGTGCCCGATGGGTACCCAAGATGTTGAATGGCATCAGCCTTTTTTTGCTGCGTTACGCAGACGATGGTGAACACTTTTTGACTCAAATTGTGACAGGTGATGAAACATGGATTCATTTCGATAATGAAGAAACAAAACTTCAATCACAACAGTGGATGCACACCAAACAAGCCGAAAAGTTCAAACGGACATTCAGCACCAAGAAACAGATGGTTACAGTGTTCTGGGATCACCAAGGTGTGCTACTGGTTGATTTCATGGAGCCAGGGACAACAATCAATGCTGCTGCATACTGCGCGACACTACAACGGCAAAGACAGTCGATACGCAACACGCGGAGAGGAATGCTGACATCTGGTGTTGTCTTGCTTCATGACAACGCCCGACCGCATAGTGCCGCCGTAACACAACAACTACTTGCAAGATTTCGATGGGAAGTGTTTGATCACCCTCCTTACAGTCCGGATTTGGCACAGAGTGACTATCACCTTTTCCCCACGTTGAAAAAGTGGCTTGGAGGACGACGCTTCAACACCAATGATGAACTGCAGAGCACTGTTAAAATGTGGCTGAATAGGCAGGAGGCATCATTTTATGCAGAGGGTATTGGAAAGCTGGTGCATCGGTACGACAAATGCCTCAATCTGCACGGTGATTATGTGGAAAAATAGAGTAAAGATGTACGTTTCTTTTGACATTAAAATAATTTCCCAATTCATTCCCGTTTTTTTATTACAGCCGATTGGAGGTTGAAAAAAAAAACCTCGTATATTAATATAGTGAGATTTATGGAGGGACATATATAGAGATCTAGAGAGAGATGCTTTGTATGTGTGTACCTACTTCAAACAAATAACAAAAAAAATTTAAGAGGCATGGCAAAGCATGCCAGGCATTAGCTAGTTAATAAATATTTACTTAAGAAATGCAATGTAGGTTCGTACTTTCTTTTAAAACCAACATGTAAATTTGTAACATATGAAAAAAAAATACAAAACAAAGCTTTTATGGGGTTTCTTGGTGCTATTCTGCCCAATTCAGGAGAGAATAGCTCCATCTCACAGTTAACTTGAAAAAACTAAGGTGGCAGTCCCGTACTAGAGAGAGAGTATGCCGCCAACTAGTATTTTTGGCACAATTTATATTTGAATCTTTTTAAAAAAAAATTATGTCACCAGTCATTCTTTGCTGCAAAAACTTAAACTTGTTCCTCCTCCTGTACACTCCCATTCAATCTTTGACAGACCCGTCTCCCCAAGTTTTTCCAGCCTAGATATGATTTTTGCCAAGTCCTTTGCCAGTCAGACTGGGTATCCTTTTATCCACGCCTTGGCGCACGAAAGTCGCCTGTAATTCGCCTCCGATCCGTCACAAGAACTGCTAGGACTTGCAAGCTCTCAGGGCAGGCCTATTCCATGACCTCGCCAAACGCGAGCACTTCTTGACATGATCACGAATCATCTTCGCCAAAGTTCAGTCAAGCCTCCGGGCTCAGAACAGCCTCGCCCACTAACACAGCAGCCCCCACACACACCCCCTCCCCAAGTTTTCCTGGGAACACTGGCCCAGAGCGATGATCGGCCACTAACCCCAACCAGGGTCAGCCTGTCCCCAAGGCCACAACACTAGTCCCAAAAGTACATGCTGCCCGCTGAACGCCTGCCCTCTGGCGTCTCCCGCAGTAACCAGTGCCCCGTAGTTCCTTCCCAGGCCACCTGAACGCTGGCTCAGTCCTCTCCATAAGCCACATGCTGCTAGCAGTCGCCTCGTGCGAGTCGACCTCTACTCGGTTCAGCCACACCTCAGTAGATCGCGCTGACATAGCCAGTACCACCAACTTCGAGATATCAAAGTCTGCTTTTCTCGACAAGCACCTCGGTAATGTTCGGAACCTTTCGATCCGAAATCCGAAGCCTCCCCCCTTCTTTCTTTAACGTTGCCTTTTAATTACGAGTCTCTGCCGCCCCAAACTTACTGCGCGCCGCGATTCTGGGCTGACTACTACGCATCTACATCATCATGACGCCTCTCCGTTTTTCTTTTAAGATGTGATTAACTAGACAAGGAATGATTCCCACAATGGTAGTGTTTAGGTGTTAGTCAGTCCGTATAGATCTAGCTCATAGAAGTAGTCGTGTTATAGTCATCATAAATAATAAATTTTTTTTAAAATCATGAAACGTCCACGACGGATCCGTGTGCTCAACGCCCGGGCAGATCCTGGAAGACATCACCCTGTTTGACAGGTACCAAGTAGGTACCAGGGACCAGGGTACAAGTACTGGACCAGTTTACAAAAACCAGGCACATTCCAAGGGCCAGGTCAGTCTCCACGGGCCAGATGACTAAGGCCCTCAGACGTTCCGTCAACTGTTCCACTTCGTTCAGCAACCTTCAAACCGCCAGCCCTTCAGTTTTTAGAAACCTTTTTGGACTAGCATTGAACCATGACGTTGAACATATCTGACAGCCATAAATGTCTCATTAACACTTAAAAGATCCTAGGACTGTGAAGCAGTTTATTGTTACCAATTTTATTTAAATTATGTTAAAGATCTATTTAATTATCTAATAAGGGCTGGCCCATTCTTTCAACTATGTGATTATAAATCCATGTTATATACATATTTTTGTTAATCAATTTATAAAATATCCAATGTGAAAATAATCAGAAGTAAAATAAAAACAGAAGAACTAATATCTAGACTAAATCATTATTTTGCCTTCTAAAACCAAAAGATCCACTTGTTCCCCCCCCCCCCCCCCCCCCGCAGTCATCAGGAGAGTGAATTCTAACAAAGTTGTAACATAACTTGGGTTTACTCTGTTATGACTGAGAAGTGTAACGAGAGAGAGAGAGAGAGAGAGTACAAGAGAGAGTAAGAGAGGTTGAGAGAGAGTATGAGAAAGAGTACGAGAAAGAGAGAGAGTATGAGAAAGAGTACGAGAAAGAGAGAGAGCAGGAACAAGCTATAAAACAGATGTTTATTCATACCTATATAGGCAAGTCTTAATTAGTTCATGCCATCAGGATTTTACTCATATTTTAATCCCCCTAGTGTCTTGTTTTTTTTTCACCTTAAATAAGGGCGGAGCAGCACAATGCGCAAACATTTTGGAATGCACCCTTACGCAGGCAGTTTATTTTTGAACCTACCTAACAGTAGTTCAACTGCTTCCTGCCACTGTGACCACATCCAGTCTCTCTCATCCGCTGCCCAAAGCAGGACGCAACCTACGCACTGCGCAGACTTTAACGTTTTATTTCAACTGATCTCTTAGCATCCACCGTCAATAAGGTGGTAGAATGTTTAATTAATAATTTAAGTCGTACGACGTGACAATTTCTAGACCATGCCACACTGTGTCCTGTTCCAGCCCTAAACCGGTTAAATTGCAGTTAACATGTTTTGCAGTTATTACGTAAAGTTTTCTTTCATAATTATGTTCATTCGTGTATGACTCAACCAGGATAAAACCCTCCAACCAGATCTGTGAGTACTTGATTCATGTGACCACGTGTGCTCCCTGCATAGGGACATAGGCACCTGGGACGCCCAAAGAACCCACCAACGACCTTCATTCGGTAGCGCATAGCGTGCCCGCCACTCAGAGCAGGCTGGTAGGATCGGCTTTAACGTAGTATAGGGGGAATCGAGTCTAGCACCCACATGGCCCACGCCACAGCCCAGAGACGGAGTCGCAAGCCGGGTCCACGTGCCCACTACGTGATGGCACCCATGCTCACAGTCCATAACACACCTAACTAATTACGTGAACCCCCCCTCGATGTCAAATGTTTCGTGATTTACGGAACAAAAAATTATACACTAATCAAGATTTCATCATTTAAATTATCTCAATAAGTTGTAAATTATACCAAGCTAAATACTCCTCTAAAACTAAATTAATAAGTGAATTGCACTCTAATTGTAAAAAAAAACATAGTAATAAGTAAAATTATTAGTTAAAAAAAATTCCTATTCTGCAGGAAATCTCAGATTGTACTTTGAATTCCCCTTCTGAGAGAAATACCCATTCTATGGAGAATCCTCCTCCTGTGGGGAAATGCCCTTTCGGTAGTTAAGTTCCAGTCAGATGTGCAAATTTACTGGACTTCAGTTCTTTGATGTTATAGCTTTTCTGGTTCAGCATTAGTAGCAGAAAGTTGGATGTTGTACAGCTTTCATTTGAACATGCTGAGAGCTAAAATAACTAATAGGTATAAAAAAAATTGCTGGTTTAAACAAAAAAAAAACTGATTTTTTTTCCAATCTTGATATACAGATTCCACGCACATAGTTTAGGGCGACCTGCCTCACTATTGATTGATTTTATTCTGTAGCTGCAGTTGGGCACAAGTCTGGTGGCAAGCGGACCTCATCCCTACTTTTCTCTTACTATTCTCCTAAATTGCACCACATTCCTTGCCAACGCACACTCTTCATCCAAACTATTTCATTCCTCGATGGTTCTTGTAACTAGAGTCCAGGTCCGCGACTTTCTGGGTCCTCTTTTACTGGTATCACAACTGCCTCCTTCCATTCTTGATGGTATAAAGGCAATATTTACCCTTTATAGAAAGTAAATATTTAATTTCCTTTAATATTTATTTTGTTTAATTACACTTTATTCCGTATGTTTATATTTGTAATCTGTTTAATTCAGTCTGTAAATTTCTTTGGTTATCGTTTTGTCTAAGTATTACTCTATGTTAATTTTTATTTTAAATTATTGTCAAGGCTAGTATAGCAGTATTTTTTGAAACCACTATTAATTTAAAGATGAACACGGCAGTAATGGTTAGTAATTTTACTAGTTTTGTTTAATCAACAAACTAAAGAAAGTCGTTTATTAGTGACGGGGAAAATATTCTTGGAGAACGAATTGAGACTTGATGAAGGCAACATCTAGAAACGCAACGATTTCGACATTAATTTAGAATTGAATATTTATAGAAGAATTGAAACTGTTTATTAATGCCAATATTGACTGAGATTTCGAAGGAACTAATAAATTTAATCAATGAAGATAAGATTCAGACGTCAAGAATTCTAAATAATTATTAAGAAGAGAAGTCGACGAATATCCAGATTCAAGAGATCGTCCAATGACTTAATTTGTTTTGAAACGATGAAGAATAAATGCCGTTGATCATCCTGAAGAAAGAAGAATCCTGTCGAAGAATGAAAAGTCGCAGTTCGAGCCCGGGAAGGATGACCGTCGTGCAGTCCAGCCCAGTTGCCGCCCACAGCCCGAAGGATGGAGTCGTGACGGCGCGTATTCCTGCCGCCCGCTAGAGACCGGAGGAGCAACACCAAGTTCGCAGTCCTGATTGAGTCGAACCAAGGATTCTCCGAGAACCTACACGTCTCGTGGGTATTCTGCAGCAAGGTTTGGTCCCTTACCCCATCACCCGAAGACTCGCTGATTATAGAAGTACCCTAACGAATGACGATTTAAACAAGACAAACATTTTTCACAGAACTAGAATCTTTTATATTATAGATCATATTCTTTGTACAGAAAAACCGTGTACTTGTTCATCTTTAGATTTACCATTCAAATTCCGGAATCGCGATCCCGAACTAAATAATATTAGATAGTATAGATGGAACTTGATATTGAAAGAACGTATTGCTATTTTGTTTGACTGGTACTGCAAGTTACGTACCCAGTAGACAACGCTCTGCCGGACTGAAGTTAGTTAAAGTAAATAACATACAAATAATTAACATTTTATCTGAAAGGTAACTTACTCAAATGAAAGAATTGTTAGATGCTTTGAAGTCGAGAGTAATAACAAATTCCATCTGTATTTTAAAATAAATTAGTTTAGTTAAATTTATTTATATAAAGCGTGATTAGTACCTGTCAATGTGTATTGTCACCGTCTGCATAAACATTACACGCAAATATAAATATTACATTTGAATTTGTTTACACGTTATTTACAAGGTCTAGTCACGAGATTAGTATTTAACATACTTTTGACACACTGTAATTTGACTTTCAGACACAAACTTCTAGATACAATTCTTAAAACTGAGAGAGGTAGGCTAGAGAAACTGAAATTATTAACTACATCAAAGAATTTCAATATTTACACTAGCTGACTCTACAGTGGCTTTTTCTTTTCTCTAATTATATACTGAATAACTCCCACAGGTTCTCACCTTGGTCTCACTGCATATTTTTACTATGCCATTTACTATTCCATTTTTCCCAGTTACTTTCTCCATCTCTGTAAAATTCTTACATCATGGCTTTTCCATAAATTAATAATAAAATCCTGAAATCCTTCTTTTTTTTTTTAATATTAAAGGCATTCTCATATTCAACTTGTAAACAGTGATTCTTAATTCCTACTGGTTTCTGAGAGACTACTGTTTGTAGGTCACAAGACAGTTTATGCAGTGAAGCAGCCGTTGCCATGTTGATTTAATTGTGTTGCCGAAACTGTAGTTTTCCACTTATAAGAGAGTGTATATTAACGAAACCTGACATTCAAAAAAAAATATTACGTGTATCAAACAATTTCTTTTAGCACATCAAGTTATGTGCTATCGCAAGTAAGAAGTAGGCTCTTTGTGCCTCCATACTGCTAAAGAAAAGTCCCTGTCAAGGGCTGAAGCTTGGGTCTGGATGCACAGTGCCATAGCACATAACCTGACATACAAAAATAATTATTATTGTATCAAATGTAATAATGCCTTTTTGTAAGTAAGGTTATTTTTTATTGCCCGTAACAAGTCAGTGCTTCGCGCCTCCATACTGCTAAAAAAAGTTCCTGTCAAGGGTTGATGCTTGGGTTTGGATAGACAGTACAGACTCGCATAATTTTTTAAAAATTATTATTTATGTTTGAGTCACAATATCCAGATACAAAATACAGTAGAACCTCACATATCCGACCATGATGGGACCGGGCCATGGTCGGAACGGCCAAAAGGTCGGATATCCGTAGGAGCAAAAAAAAAAACGCCTTTCCCAGCTATATGTACAGTAATACAGCTTTATTTGTAAAAATGTTGCTGTATAAATTTCAAACATTTACTTTTGTTAAATTATAAATGAGAAGATGAATACAATGTAAGCATACCTTATTTAAAGAATTCAGTAATGTATTTTTGTTTCAGTTTTGCCAAATCTTGATTTTGCGGAAGTGTCCCTCCACTTTTTCTACCCACAATACATTACGTTACGTTTAAAAAAAACCCACACAGGACAGTACAAGATTATAGTAGTAGCACATTCTGCACCAACAATCACGGCTGAACTGACAGTTTGCGACACGAAGACATGTAGATGCGTCACTTTTTCAAGTCTGAACAGGCTCGCCAACCACGGAGACTAGGTCGGATATCCGGAGGAGTCGGTTGTGGGAAGGTCGGATATGAGGGGTTCTACTGTATACACATTCTTATGTATGGAAAAAACCAGGATCTGCAATACAATATTAAAGCACAAAGTGGTGAAGGCCACTTCACTGCATAGGCTATCAAATGTTACCTATGAACACTAATTTCTCAGGAATAAGTTTGAATTTTGAAAAGCTGTTTTCAGGGTATATAGCGGAACGCCTTGGTAATTATCGGACATCGCAACTTTTTAGAATGGAAATTAAAAAATCTGAAAATATGGCTTTTGCACACTAAACACATCCCTCAATTTACTCCGAAAGGATGGTTTCGTAATTCCTACTAGCTTGTGAAAAAAATTAAAATTATATTTACTACATTACATTACCTGTGCTTTCATGCTGCCGCCGCTATTCATTGTTTAACCGCGATAAATAGGAATATATGTTTTCCATATACTAGAGATGTTCCTGAATTAACTCAAAGAAAGGTTACTTAGTTCCTACTGGTATGTGAAAAAATAACAGTGTACAAGCTTACATAACAATATATATCTATTTAAACCATCGCCAACATTTATTGTTTACTTGTGCAGTTTTTTTTTACATTTTTTTTTGAGAACTTTAGTCAATGTAGTTGTTTATTTAATAACGAAATTTGTTTAAATAATGACTGTATTGCAATTGTAAGGAATTTTTATGCTTATATATCATATTTGTTGTTTTATTAGTATAATTGTATTACCGTACCAAATATTTGTTTTGTTAGATTGCATTTAATACAGTATATACTATTTTGAGTCAAGGTGTAACAAACGAGTCTAATGGGAACCAAAACTTTGAATTGTTAACATCTTTCAATTTCTGTGAGGAATACGTGCAGTGCACTAAAGTAGCTGGCACATTAAAGTTTGAATCCTTTCCAAAGAATTATTTGATTACAGCCATTGTATTTTCTGTGTTTGATATAGCTGGTGTTTCATGTATCCCAGTTTATCCCTGGATCCTGTTGGCTTGATCCTGTGGTACATGATGCTTGCTGTTTTAGTTCAGTACATTAGACGATCCTACACATAAAATAAATTGTGAAATAAGAAGGAATTATGATTGTATGTTGAAAAAAAAACTTTTTATTTGACTTACGAACATAATTCATTATTATGATAAATATTTTTTTATGTACAGGATCTTTCGATGTAGGCTACTGAATAAAAACAGCACGTATCATGTACCACAATATCAAGCCTTCACGATCCTGGGATGAACTTCAATATTTATGAAACAGAAAAATTAGTGTATTTTAAATTCTCCATATAGGTAGTTGGCTACAGTTGTGCTAAACAATGAGATACACGGTCAAAGATAAACAATAACTGGCAGCGGCAGTGTGAAAACACAGTAACGGAAGCTTTAAACTATTATTTTTCAAGAACCAGTAGGAATTAAGACAGCATATTTTCAGGCTAAATTTAGGGACGTCTATTATTTAAAAATTATGGTAAATATGTAGAGTAACGGTATTCGCGAAAAAAAAAAATGCTAAAAATCCGAAAATACTTTTATTATATGCTCTTTCACTTCCTCTTTTCAAAACAACCGGTGGAGATAAGAAATTCCAAATACTTTAGGAGATATCGAATTTTTTAATTTTGCAATACAAGACCTGTGCAACCACTCGACCGGTGCAATTTTTGTTATTTTGCCGTTTGTTCGTGAATGCGTAATTAATAAAATGGTTGATTAGGTCAGGTCACATTATTAATACCTTCAAACTAAGCCGACATTAAATAATGTGAATTAATTTTAATGGCTGTTTAGTTTTAAAATATTTATAATGTAACTGAACTGACCAAACAAAATGGTGACAAAGGATGAACAGTAGGAACTAAATTGGTCGATTAGGTCAGGTCAGTTACATTAAAAATACTTTCAAACTAAGCGGACATTAAAAATAATGTGAATTCATTTCAATGGTTGTTTATTTTACCTAAAGTATTTATAATGTAACTGACCTAACCAAACAAACCGGGACAAAGGATGAACAGTAGGAACTCACATAATTTTTTTTTTACGTATTACTCGCGCAACAAATCCAAATAACAAAAATAAAACATTAAAATTTTAAACGTTAAAAACTCACCTAAGTTAGAGGCGGGTATAATTCCTTTGCCATTAGTATAAAATGATGTAGTCGTTCACCTACGTCGCGAAAAAAAATAAATAAAAAAAAATCATACTCGTAAACAAGAAACGGTAAATATGTACAGTCGCGGTAGATGCCAAAAAAAATGCTAAAAATCTGAAAATACTTTTATTCTGTGCCCTTTCACTTCCTCTTTTCAAATCAACCGGCGGAGGTAAGAAATTCCAAATACTTTAGGAGATATCGAATTTTTAAATTTCATCATATATAGAGTTGCGGTAGATGCCAAAAACAAATGCTAAAAATCTGAAAATACTTTTATTCTGTTCTCTTTCACTTCCTCTTTTCAAATCAACCGGCGGAGGTAAGAAATTCCAAATACTTTAGGAGATATCGAATTTTTTAATTTTCATCACAATACCTGCGTAGTATGCGGCGATCACCATTGTTTCTTGTCATAGATAATAAGGTTTCTTGTTTACGAGTATCATGTTTCTTATTGGACAATTTTGTCACGTGACTGTTCCGTGATTGGCCAGTATTCAAATTAACCAATAGATGATTATTTATTCCGTGATTGGTCAGTATTCAAATGAACCAATACGTGATTATTTATTCATTTATTGTTCAATACGATGTTTAATTAATCGGTCAACTTCTGCCGTGAACGACTACATCATTTCCTTATTGTGGCAAAGGAAATGTACCCGCCTCCAACTTAGGTGAGTTTTTAACGTTTCTAATTTTAAAGTATTATTTTTTTATTTGGATATTGTTGCGCAAGTAATAAGTACCAAAAAAATTACGTGAGTTGTTAATGTTCATCATTTGTCCGGGTTTTGTTAGGTCAGGTCAGTTACATTATAAATAATTTAAAACTAAAGAACCATTAAATTAAATTCACATTATTTTTAATGTCCGCTTAGTTTGAAAGTATTTATAATGTAACTGACCTGACCTAATCGACCATTTTATTTATTACGCATTCACTAACACATGTCAAAATAAAAAATGGCGACGTTCGAAGGGTTACACGGCCTTGTATTGCTAAATTAAAAAATTCAATATCTCATAAAGTATTTGGGATTTCTTATCTCCGCCGGTTGATTTGAAAAGAGGAAGTGAAAGAGCATAGAATAAAAGTATTTTCGGATTGTTAGCATTTTTTTACGCATGAATACGCAGGTATTGTGATGAAAATTAAAAAATTTGATATCTCCGAAAGTAGTTGGAATTTCTTATCTCCGCCGGTTGATTTGAAAAGAGGAAGTGAAAGAGCACAGAATTAAAGTGTTTTCGGATTTTTAGCATTTTTTTTGGCATCTACGGCGACTGTACATATTTACCCAAGAAACAATGGTGGCCGCATGAATGCTCAGGTATTGTGATGAAAATTTAAAAATTCAATATCTCCCAAAGTATTTGGAAATTCTTATCTCCGCCGGGTTTAATGAAAAGAGGAAATGAAAGAGCATATAATAAAAGTATTTTCGGATTTTTAGCATTTTTTTTTCTGCATATACCACTACTCTACATATTTACCAAAATTATTTTTTTCCCAATTTTATGTACTTTTCGTTCCACGAAGCAGCGATGTCCGATGCTAGTAAAGAAATGCAAGCTATAAACTATTATTTTTCACAAACTAGTAGGAATAAAGAAACCATCCCTTCAAGGTAAATTTAAGAACGTGTGTAATGTGCGACAACCATGTTATCTGATTTTTCTTTTCCGTTCTAAAAAGTTGCGACGTCTGATAATTACCAATGTACACATTCCTATATATCGAAAAACACAGATTCTCCAAAGCAATTAAAGCCCAACTGGTGATTGCCGCTTCACTGGAGGCTATCTAATATGACCTATAAATGTTAATTCCTCAGAAATCGGTAGGAAATTTGAAACGCTGTTTAAAGGGTAAATAGCTGAACGCCTTTTGTATTTTGTATTTGTATGTAAGTACTTTCAAAGTTTTATTATTTTCTCCTGGAAAAGATACGACATAAGAATATTACCTTCCTCTCTAGTCGCTTCACTATCTTCCAAATCTACCTAGTCTCCTCCTTAAACAGTTCACCAAATTACTTTGTCCTTTACACTTCTCCTGTCCCTCCACATTACTGTCTTTCCTCAAAAAATTAATGTACTGTTTTGACAAAACATCTGCGTTCTCCTTATTCCCCACCGCAACATCTCCATCCAGCCACCTCAATATAGGTATATCAACCCCTGCGTCCTTTGCGTTTCTGACGCAACCATTATTCTACTAACTTTACTTTGAGGTTATTTTGTAAAAAAAAAAAACCAAACTGTATTACATATTTATCCTCAAGAAAAATCCAAATTACAATTAAAATGTTGTAAGCATAAAATTGCACGTTCATTAATTTAAATAAAGGTAGTTTTAAAGATATAAAATACGTACCAAGCCTATCAACCATGGTCAACACACAGCACTGGCCAGTGATGAATCACGTAATTACAAATTGTGGTAAAGACGTCTTACGTCACCTACTCTGCTACAAAAGTAACATTCCAAGTATGTCTTTAAAAGTCAAATGCGAAATTAAATATACTCCAGCAACCCTAAAGTCTTCATTCAACTCAGCGAACATATATATCACTCTCAAACAAATTAAAAAAATATATATATATTGTTGGTTATGTTGATTCTGTTCTATGGAAATTTAGCGTTAAAAATAAATTATAAGATTCTCAATCAGTCACAAAAATGTTTTGGAAAGTTTTTAAAGAACACAAAATAGAAACTTAATTATTAGCTGAAAATATATGTAACCGTTTGCGTGATTTTAGTGAGAATGTCATTTCGAAGGTAAAAATTCATATCTATTTGGCCTATTCCTTTCAATACCGTGTTTTTCCCTTGCAATGCTTATTTATATGTTTTATTTTAATTGACTTAATAGTTGAATTTCGTATTAATGTATTTTGACTTTTGCAAATGAGTGGTCACGATACCGTAGGAATAATGTTTCTCGTGTATCGTCACCAGTAAAAAAAGATAGTAAAAGTAATGACATCGATGACAACACAATAAATGTAGCATTAAGAGTGAAATAAAGAACTAAAACACATTAACTTGGTATAAACCGATTTTAGGTAATTGGTAAGTATAATTCTCTAACGTTTATTTTTTCCTTCGAAATTTGGCTTTGTTAAAGCATTGTATATAATTTAGTAGAATATCTGAAGTTCATATTAACTGCTATAAATAACTTTTCCTGAGAACACTAGCATTTCTAATTGAATTTATTTTTAGGAATCTCTATACCTGCTATACATCTATCAAAATCCACTATGCTATATTATTCGTAAATCTTAAATGTGTGGTCTCTGCAGAATGAAATAAACTTTCTATTAAAAAATTATACAAATATGATGGCATAAAACTGTCATAAACCAGAATGGTGTATTTTAGTTCACATACACACACACACACACACACACACACACACACACACACACACACACACACATATATATATATATATATATATATATATATATATATATATAGCTATATGATCTTACTCTTAAAGTCATGAACGATCGTTGACAGACTAACAATTACGTCACTTCACCTGTGAATCGAATTGTTGCTCATGTTTTACTATTTTTGTTCCACATTTATTGTACAGAATATATTGACGTCGTCCGGCAGAAGGCCACCCTAAAGCCCGACCTGCAACCGCCAGTATCCGACCCCGCTAACGGAATGCGCCCCTAGCCATGGCCCACCCGAGTCAGGCGAGCGCCGTGGAACAAAGGTAGAATCAAAGCCCATGCCCTAACCGACCAGACAACACGATTCCAGTACATTGTAAATTCAACACACATTAACGATCACATAACTTTTAATTAACAACCCTGTGCAAAGGAAGTGCGACGTAGGAGTGCCCGGGTCACTCACGTGTGGTTTTTTAATAATACATTTGTGAGTGCTCCCCTTGCGGCCTACAGCCTAATTTAAATAAAGTAGTGTGTGACGTAATTTAAACCGCCCCAATTTTCATGTATCATTCGCCATTGGAGCAGTCATCAAGCGGCGAACAGTCTCCAGTGTGACTCAGATTATGCAAACTTATTTCATGTCAACTTGTTAAATCCAATTTCCAAAACGTATATATGTATTAGGTTAATTGTTAATTTTTAATGTGTGAATTTAGAGCCACTTACATTCTGTTATTAATATAATATTTTACGAATAACAGAACTTTAGAAACTCTTGCGCGACAGGATGCTCACCCCTCCCCTCGCGCCAGGGCCAGACGCCAGTACAGAGCGACTCGTGGACCGGGACGGACGCGCGTCCCACGGGGAGACTTCATCCATCATGTACACTGATTTCATTCTGGTAAATATAGTCACACTTCAAAACCTTTTTTAATTACTCCCAGTGTGCGCCCGGTCCTTTTACGGTGTAGGGCCTATCCCAGCCGCGTAAACGTAACACTCCCCGCACAACGCATTACACGGGGCAGTGCAATATACGGGACGGACTGACTCTCGCAATAACAGACATTCAGTTAACTGCCGAAGTGCACAGGCACTGGCCACATCTAATTGAAGGCTTTAACTAATTTCAAAGCGGGCCGCGGTCCACACAGGTGGGCCCGCGCGGCACCGTTCGCAATTTACGGGATTGGCAGATTCCAATCGAACTCTCCCACTCAACCACGACTGGCGTGAGGACTTAACTTTAGTGACGGCGCGTCAGAGCGCCCAGTGTAATCATAGTGTACTTTATGTAGGGAAATAGTGTAACTGTAATTGCCAACGTTAATTAAATGTCCACTCCGCACACTCCGTGCGCGACGTCTAGACAACAGTGCAAACCCGTGTACGTTATTTGTGAACCTCCCCAATCCAGTTAGGGATCAGTGTGCTATGCTGTGTAGGGCCAGTAGTGCATCAGTAATTAAGGATCCCTAACACCATGATCACCGCCGCCGTTCCTAGTGGGCCACGCAGGGGCTTTTCGTACCCACCGACCCATCTCGTGGTTAACTACCGAGTTAGCCTGGTACCCTCCCGGACACGTTTCACGTAATAAACCAGCCTTCCCGCTAGGAACTACGCCAGATCTCAAACACTAGAACCCGGGCGATGGCAATATAGTCATAGGGTCTCTATATAAACAATTTTTTCTACTAGTACGCTGCTTTGCACAACCAAGCGGGAACATGGCTTGCATTACATTTTTGCGCATTGCTCGTTTTCGCGAGAACAGGGCCATAGTGGTGTGGGTATGCCAATTATTCGAGATTCGATCACCTCATCCCAAAAATATAAGTTGCATTTCACATCGCAAAGTCCTCAAACTTTGTCCAACCAACCGTGTAACTTCCATGGCTTAATTTCTCCGAATTTTTTTTTTTTTAGACTCCGTGATATTCTTTAGTTGGTCTAAATTCGCCATCACGTAATCTAATCATGTGTGACCTGTAGAGGAATTTTAGCGTTATATGTAATCACGAACTTTCGCTCGGATGCATGTCGCGTACTGGGCCCCATGTGTGAACGATGCCACCTGAGTGTCCTCAGTTTAGCCCACACAAGCGAACAGCGAAACATGTACCATAATATCTTTTATTTAAGATGGCTGAAGGACTTTTGAAGCTCGCAACTACGTTTGCCCACATAGCATGATTTATTTTACGGCTTCGCGACAGTCTAGTCCAGGTCAAGGTCCAGGTACAGACCCATGCCCAGGCCCAGACCCAGGTCCAGGCCCAGGTCCATGTCCAAGTCCAGGCCCAGGTCCAGGTCCAGGCCCAGGCCCAGGCCCAGGCCCAGGTCCAGGCCCAGGCCCAGGCCCAGGTCCAGGCCCAGGCCCAGGCCCAGGTCCATGTCCATGTCCAGGCCCAGGCCCAGGTCCATGTCCATGTCCAGGCCCAGGCCCATGTCCATGTCCATGTCCAGGCCCAGGTCCAGGTCCAGGTCCAGGCCCAGGTCCAGGCCCAGGTCCATGTCCAGGTCCAGGTCCAGGCCCAGGTCCAGGCCCAGGTCCATGTCCATGTCCATGTCCATGCCCAGGTCCATGCCCAGGTCCATGTCCATGTCCATGCCAAGGCCCAGGCCCAGGCCCAGGTCCAGGCCAAGGTCCAGGTCCATGCCCAGGCCCAGGCCCAGGTCCAGGCCCAGGCCCAGGCCCAGGTCCAGGCCCAGGTCCAGGCCCAGGTCCAGGCCCAGGTCCATGTCCAGGTCCAGGCCCAGGCCCAGGCCCAGATCCAGGCCCAGGCCCAGGTCCAGGCCCAGGTCCAGGTCCAGGCCCAGGTCCATGTTCAGGTCCAGGTCCAGGTCCAGGCCCAGGTCCATGTCCAGGTCCATGTCCAGGTCCAGGCCCAGGCCCAGGCCCAGGTCCAGGCCCAGGTCCATGTCCAGGTCCAGGCCCAGGCCCAGGCCCAGATCCAGGCCCAGGTCCATGTCCAGGTCCAGGCCCAGGCCCAGGCCCAGATCCAGGCCCAGGTCCAGGCCCAGGCCCATGTCCATGTCCATGCCCAGGCCCAGGCCCAAGTCCAGGCCCAGGTCCATGTCCAGGTCCAGGCCCAGGCCCAGGCCCAGATCCAGGCCCAGGCCCAGGTCCAGGCCCAGGTCCAGCTCCAGGCCCAGGTCCATGTCCAGGTCCAGGTCCATGCCCAGGCCCAGGTCAAGGCCCAGGTCCAGGCCCAGGCCCATGTCCATGTCCATGCCCAGGCCCAGGCCCAGGTCCAGGCCCAGGTCCATGTCCAGGTCCAGGCCCAGGCCGAGGCCCAGATCCAGGCCCAGGCCCAAAGTCCAGGCCCAGGTCCAGGTCCAGGCCCAGGTCCATGTCCAGGTCCAGGTCCAGGTCCAGGCCCTGGTCCATGTCCAGGTCCATGTCCAGGTCCAGGCCCAGGCCCAGGTCCATGTCCATGCCCAGGCTCAGGTCCAGGTCCAGGTCCAGGTCCAGGCCCAGGTCCATGTCCTTGTCCATGTCCAGGTCCAGGCCCAGGCCCAGGCCCAGGCCCAGGCCCCGACCAGGTCCAGGCCCAGGCCAATGTCCATGTCCATGCCCAGGCCCATGTCCATGTCCATGCCCAGGCCCAGGCCCAGGTCCAGGCCCAGGTCCTTGTCCAGGTCCAGGCCCAGGCCCAGGCCCAGATCCAGGCCCAGGCCCAGGTCCAGGCCCAGGCCCAGGCCCAGATCCAGGCCCAGGCCCAGGTCCAGGCCCAGGTCCAGGTCCAGGCTCAGGTCCATGTCCAGGTCCAGGCCCAGGTCCAGGCCCAGGTCCATGTCCAGGTCCATGCCCAGGTCCAGGCCCAGGCCCAGGCCCAGGTCCATGTCCATGCCCAAGCCCAGGTCCAGGTCCAGGTCCAGGTCCAGGTCCAAGCCCAGGTCCATGTCCAGGTCCATGTCCAGGCCCAGGCCCAGGCCCAGGTCCATGTCCATGTCCAGGCCCAGGCCCATGTCCATGTCCATGTCCAGGCCCAGGTCCAGGTCCAGGTCCAGGCCCAGGTCCAGGCCCAGGTCCATGTCCAGGTCCAGGTCCAGGCCCAGGTCCAGGCCCAGGACCATGTCCATGTCCATGTCCATGCCCAGGTCCATGCCCAGGTCCATGTCCATGTCCATGCCAAGGCCCAGGCCCAGGCCCAGGTCCAGGCCCAGGTCCAGGTCCATGCCCAGGCCCAGGCCCAGGTCCAGGCCCAGGTCCATGTCCAGGTCCAGGCCCAGGTCCATGTCCAGGTCCAGGCCCAGGCCCAGATACAGGCCCAGGCCCAGGTCCAGGCCCAGGTCCAGGTCCAGGCCCAGGTCCATGTCCAGGTCCAGGTCCAGGTCCAGGCCCAGGTCCATGTCCAGGTCCATGTCCAGGTCCAGGCCCAGGCCCAGGCCCAGGTCCAGGCCCAGGTCCATGTCCAGGTCCAGGCCCAAGGCCCAGGCCCAGATCCAGGCCCAGGTCCATGTCCAGGTCCAGGCCCAGGCCCAGGCCCAGATCCAGGCCCAGGTCCAGGCCCAGGCCCATGTCCATGTCCATGCCCAGGCCCAGGCCCAAGTCCAGGCCCAGGTCCATGTCCAGGTCCAGGCCCAGTCCCAGGCCCAGATCCAGGCCCAGGCCCAGGTCCAGGCCCAGGTCCAGCTCCAGGCCCAGGTCCATGTCCAGGTCCATGCCCAGGCCCAGGTCAAGGCACAGGTCCAGGCCCAGGCCCATGTCCATGTCCATGCCCAGGCCCAGGCCCAGGTCCACGGCCCAGGTCCATGTCCAGGTCCAGGCCCAGGCCCAGGCCCAGATCCAGGCCCAGGCCCAGGTCCAGGCCCAGGTCCAGGTCCAGGCCCAGGTCCATGTCCAGGTCCAGGTCCAGGTCCAGGCCCTGGTCCATGTCCAGGTCCAGGTCCAGGCCCAGGCCCAGGTCCATGTCCATGCCCAGGCCCAGGTCCAGGTCCAGGTCCAGGTCCAGGCCCAGGTCCATGTCCTTGTCCATGTCCAGGTCCAGGCCCAGGCCCAGGCCCAGGCCCAGGCCCAGGTCCAGGCCCAGGCCAATGTCCATGTCCATGCCCAGGCCCATGTCCATGTCCATGCCCAGGCCCATGTCCATGTCCATGCCCAGGCCCAGGCCCAGGTCCAGGCCCAGGTCCTTATCCAGGTCCAGGCCCAGGCCCAGGCCCAGATCCAGGCCCAGGCCCAGGTCCAGGCCCAGGTCCCGGTCCAGGCCCAGGTCCATGTCGAGGTTCAGATCCAGGTCCAGGTCCAGGCCCAGGTCCAGGTCCAGGTCCAGGCCCAGGTCCAGGTCCAGGCCCAGGTCCAGGCCCAGGCCCTGGTTCATGTCCAGGTCCATGTCCAGGTCCAGGCCCAGGCCCAGGCCCAGGTCCAGGTCCAGGTCCAGGCCCAGGTCCAGGTCCAGGCCCAGGTCCATGTCCATGCCCAGGCCCAGTTCCAGGTCCAGGTCCAGGTCCAGGTCCAGGCACAGGTCCATGTCCAGGTCCATGTCCAGGTCCAGGCCCAGGCCCAGGCCCAGGCCCAGATCCAGGCCCAGGTCCAGGCCCAGGCCCATGTCCATGTCCATGCCCAGGCCCATGTCCATGTCCATGCCCAGGCCCAGGCCCAGGTCCAGGCCCAGGTCCATGTCCAGGTCCAGGCCCAGGCCCAGGCCCAGATCCAGGCCCAGGCCCAGGCCCAGGCCCAGATCCAGGCCCAGGCCCAGGTCCAGGCCCAGGTCCAGGTCCAGGCCCAGGTCCATGTCCAGGTCCAGGTCCAGGTCCAGGCCCAGGTCCAGGTCCAGGCCCAGGTCCAGGCCCAGGCCCATGTCCATGTCCATGCCCAGGCCCAGGCCCAGGTCCAGGCCCAGGTCCATGTCCAGGTCCAGGCCCAGGCCCAGGACCAGATCCAGGCCCAGGCCCAGGTCCAGGTCCAGGTCCAGGTCCATGTCCATGTCCAGGCCCAGGCCCAGGTCCAGGCCCAGGTCCATGTCCAGGTCCAGGCCCAGGCCCAGGACCAGATCCAGGCCCAGGCCCAGGTCCAGGCCCAGGTCCAGGTCCAGGTCCAGGTCCAGGCCCAGGTCCATGTCCATGTCCAGGTCCAGGCCCAGGCCCAGGCCCAGGCCCAGGCCCAGGTCCATGTCCATGCCCAGGCCCAGGCCCAAGTCCAGGCCCAGGTCCATGCCCAGATCCATGTCCAGGTCCAGGCCCAGGTCCATGTCCAGGTCCAGGTCCAGGTCCAGGCCCAGGTCCAGGTCCAGGCCCAGGTCCAGGCCCAGGCCCATGTCCATGTCCATGCCCAGGCCCAGGCCCAGGTCCAGGCCCAGGTCCAGGTCCAGGTCCAGGCCCAGGCCCAGGACCAGATCCAGGCCCAGGCCCAGGTCCAGGCCCAGGTCCAGGTCCAGGTCCAGGTCCAGGCCCAGGTCCATGTCCATGTCCAGGTCCAGGCCCAGGCCCAGGCCCAGGCCCAGGCCCAGGTCCATGTCCATGCCCAGGCCCAGGCCCAAGTCCAGGCCCAGGTCCATGCCCAGATCCATGTCCAGGTCCAGGCCCAGGTCCATGTCCAGGTCCAGGTCCAGGTCCAGGCCCAGGTCCAGGTCCAGGCCCAGGTCCAGGCCCAGGCCCATGTCCATGTCCATGCCCAGGCCCAGGCCCAGGTCCAGGCCCAGGTCCAGGTCCAGGTCCAGGCCCAGGCCCAGGACCAGATCCAGGCCCAGGCCCAGGTCCAGGCCCAGGTCCAGGCCCAGGCCCAGGTCCATGTCCAGGTCCAGGTCCAGGTCCAGGTCCAGGCCCAGGTCCATGTCCAGGTCCATGTCCAGGTCCAGGCCCAGGTCCAGGTCCAGGCCCAGGTCCAGGCCCAGGCCCAGGTCCAGGTCCAGGTCCAGGTCCAGGTCCAGGCCCAGGTCCAGGTCCAGGACCAGGTCCAGGCCCAGGCCCATGTCCATGTCCATGCCCAGGCCCAGGCCCAGGTCCAGGCCCAGGTCCATGTCCAGGTCCAGGCCCAGGCCCAGGACCAGATTCAGGCCCAGGCCCAGGTCCAGGTCCAGGTCCAGGTCCAGGTCCATGTCCAGGTCCATGTCCAGGTCCAGGCCTAGGCCTAGGCCCAGGTCCAGGCCCAGGCCCATGTCCATGTCCATGCCCAGGCCCAGGCCCAGGCCCAGGTCCAGGCCCAGGTCCATGTCCAGGTCCAGGTCCATGTCCATGCCCAGGCCCAGGCCCAGATCCAGGCCCAGGCCCAGGTCCAGGCCCAGGTCCAGGTCCAGGTCCAGGTCCATGTCCATGTACAGGCCCAGGCCCATGTCCATGTCCAGGTCCAGGCCCAGGTCCATGTCCAGGCCCAGGCCCAGGCCCAGGTCCATGTCCAGGCCCAGGTCCATGTCCAGGTCCAGGCCCAGGTCCAGGTCCAGGTCCAGGCCCAGGCCCAGGTCCAGGTCCAGGTCCAGGTCCAGGTCCAGGCCCAGGTCCATGTCCAGGTCCATGTCCAGGTCCAGGCCCAGGCCCAGGCCCAGGCCCAGGCCCAGGTCCAGGCCCAGGTCCAGGTCCATGTCCATGCCCAGGCCCAGGCCCAGGTCCATGTCCAGGTCCATGTCCATGTCCAGGACCAGGCCCAGGCCCAGGCCTAGGCCCAGGCCTAGGTCCAGGCCCAGGCCCATGTCCATGTCCATGCCCAGGCCCTGGCCCAGGTCCAGGCCCAGGTCCATGTCCAGGTCCAGGCCCAGGCCCAGGTCCAGGCCCAGGTCCAGATTTAGGCCCAGGCCCAGGCCTAGGCCCAGGCCCAGGTACAGGCCCAGGCCCATGTCCATGTCCATGCCCGGGCCCAGGCCCAGGTCCAGGCCCAGGTCCATGCCCAGATCCAGGCCCAGGCCCAGGTCCAGGCCCAGGTCCAGGTCCAGGTCCAGGTCCATGTCCATGTCCAGGCCCAGGCCCATGTCCATGTCCAGGTCCAGGCCCAGGTCCATGTCCAGGTCCAGGCCCAGGCCCAGGCCCAGGTCCATGTCCAGGCCCAGGTCCAGGCCCAGGTCCAGGTCCAGGTCCAGGTCCAGGCCCAGGTCCAGGCCCATGTCCATGTCCAGGTACAGGTACAGGTACAGGTCTAGGCCCAGTCCCAGGTCCAGACCGCCGAGCAGCACATCTCTCCACAGATCCTCCCTGCCGCATGTCGCTCCGCCATGTTTTCAGAACTCAGTATCAGTCTTATAACATGATACACACGACATTTACAAACAACATTGTCTCATATACTATAGATCATCCATTGCTAAAGTAAAGGAAAAGTACAAGGATTTGATTAAATCTATCACAAAGCCAGCATTTATAAATGAAAATTTACTTCTTTCTTGGGTATATTGTTTGCCTTAAATCCAAGGTATCGAGATAAACTACAGGTGTAAAAGTCTAGGTGACTACCCAGTCGCTAACTATCTTATACTAATTCAGTCACTGGTATAATATGGAATTCAAAACAATAACTGTTGTGCTTGTTTTTAGTTAAATAATGGTTTTTAAGGAAGTTAAATTGAATGTACCTTAAAACTCTAGAGACAAAACAAACAAAATCAAATTTTGGAAATTTAATAAATTTAAAATTACACAAAATCACATATACATAATAGATATAGGCATCATTAATTTTTTAAGAAATTTATTTAACGCTACACAGACTGCCTCGTCGTCTATAGCTACTGCCTCATCGACTCCGGTCACTGCTTCATCGAATCCAGTTCCAACTGGTTCACTGGTTTTGAGCTCAGGAACACAAGTATCCGACTGGTCATCTACAGCATTACTCTTGGCGATGACTACCTCGGTGAGATATGGACAACATAGCTGCTTGTTGGGACAGGAACACTGTCAGAGCAACGATGAAACACATGTATCCTTCAAAAAGTCTGGGCCTGCAATTTTTGTACTTAGCAGTTATCGAACACCCAGAAGTTAATTCCTACATTGAGCAGTATTATAGTCTGAAGCTCGACGACGAGATTGTATCTTAGTTTTCCGTAGTGAAGCTGGAGTTCACTATCCAGAAGATATGCTGGTTTTGAGGCAAGCCAGAACATGTTTCAAATCGGAATTGTACGTAAATGATCTTGCCATATATTATTTTCTTTTCAGCATCTTGATACGATCGACAGTGCTCACATAAATTTGAGGCAGCATCCACTCAATGGACTGTAGTGTTAACGAAACCACATGAGTATTGTCCACAGCAGCGAATATTGCATTAATATGCGTGTTGGCTAGAAGCATTATGATATCTTGTTTCGTATTAATGATTATATGTTTGTAATCTCCAGAAAATGTCCAAAGGAACACCCGCTTCGAATTTCCTTCGGCATAAACAGGAACCTTGTATTCATTCTTGAAGCCCCAGACAGCCATCTATGCATCAGACAGTTCGTTCGGCATAAGAGAGAGGTAGTTTTTTTTACTAATGCCCACATCTCTCCTCTGGTCTACCGTTCCATTTGCGTAATGCTATCATTAAAAATTACTGGGCCTTTCACGTTAAGGATTTTGCCTTCCATGTTTTTTAGCACACTTTACCTGTACTGAGAAGAAACTTTACTCATTCAAAGTGTTAATGCAGCAATTTCTGATAATGAACTGGTCTTCTGCACACCAATGCAAATTATTTTATAACTGTCCAATGTCACAAACTTTATGACCATCGCTCCAAGTGCAGATAGTAGTCCAGGGACTGGCTCTTGGCTGTGGTGCCGGTGCCGGGGTTCCAGCTGTACAGCCGGTGGAGCGGGTCAATGACCGACTGCTATGATGTCACGGCGGCCATATTGGATGACCTTGACACCGGAAGCCATCTTGGAATACCAATTTCGTTCTTTAGAACTTACCGCCATCTTGGATACGCCCTTTTGTTTACCCGAAATTTCTGCCATTTTGTATTCCGACATTTTGTTTTCTTTAACTTTCTGTCATCTAGGAATCTAATGCCCTACTCCTTAATGTTGCAATTTTTGTTACGACCGCCATATTGAAAATTCATTATTTTATGTATATTATGAAGGTAATATTCTTATGTGGTGGCTTTTCCAAGATAAAATAATAAAATTTCGAATGTACTTTTTCAATACTAAAGGCGTTCAGTTATTTACCCTGAAAACAGCGTTTCAAAATTCCTACGGATTTCAGAGGAATTAACGTTTATAGGCCACACTAGATAGCTTCCAGTGAAGCGGCCTTCACCAGTTGGGCTTTAATTGCATTGCAGAACCTGTGTTTTTTTATATATAGGTAAGGTTGTGTACATTTGTAATTATCGGACGTCTCGACTTTTTAGAACGGAAAAGAAAAATTGGATAACATGGTTGTCACACATTACACGCGTTCTTAAATTTACCTTGAATGGACGGTTTCTTTATTCCTACTAGTTTGTGAAAAATAATAGTTTATAGCTTGCATTTCTATACTAGCAACTGACGTCGCTGCTTCGTGGAACGAAAAGTACACAAAAATGGAAAAAATAATTTTTTAATACTAGACGTTCCTAAATTTAGCCTGAAAACATAGTTTCTTAATTCCTACTGGTTCTTGAAAAATAATAGTTTAAAGCTTCCGTTACTGTGTTTTCACACTGCCGCTGCCAGTTATTGATTATCTTTTACTGTGTATCTCTTTGTTTAGCACAACTGTAGCCAACTATATGGAGAATTTAAAATACACTAATTTTTCTGTTTCATATATAGAAGTTCATCCCAGGATCGTGAAGGCTTGATCCTTTGGTATATGATGCTTGCTGTTTTAATTCATTACGTCGAAAGATCATGTTTATAAAAAATATTTGTCATAATAATGAATTATGATCGTAAGTCAAATAAAAAGGATAATTTTTTTCAACATACAATCAAAATTCTTTCTTATTTCACAATTTATTTTATGTGAAGGGTCTTCTGACGTACTGAACTGTACCACAGGATCAAGCCAACAGGATCCAGGGATAAACTGGGATACTACATGAAACACCAGCTATATCAAACACAATATATAATAGTTTAACATCACTCACCACTCACCTTCAAATCACTCACCTTCTCTTTACTCTCTCTGAGGATTCGTCAGTATTACCACCAGCCGCTCTTCCCCCCACCCTTCCCCAGCCATCCATGTGTATGTCACATCCAGTCTCTGTCACCCTCGCTGGAGGTCAGCGTTATCTTACATGTATGTAGATGTTCTGCCCTGGAATATCTCGTAGCCCCTCTGAGGTGTCATGTCATCAGAGTCAACTCCACACTCGAAGTTGCAAGAAGAATGGTGTTCTAGTTACGTCACTTCAAGCGGACAGGGCTCTGGGTATATGTAGAGTATTTGAAAGGAAAAACAGAGAGGCGCTAGCAGAGTGATGGATACTACCCGTGTGTCCGGGAGGTAGGGCTTCCCCTGGACCGCCTGCTAGGCACCCTGGGCTGACACGCCTGCCTCGTCTCTGGCATCCTCGTAACAGTATCAATACAGCAAATGAATTCGGAGTAAAAAAACTTTGATTAGCCATCGCCGTCTGGAACATGAGTACGACAGGTAACTGAACAGTTAGATAACAGAGATCTCTTGATACTTAGTACAGTAACGTGTTTCAGTGCAGGCTTGCAAATGAAAACAAAGTACTTTAAAAGTAAATAATGCATGCATACATATTCTTCCAGCTTACTACAATATGAAGTGTAAAATATTTCCTTGTAAAATTTTTCAGATGTCATTTTTGGTTTGTTGATTTATTGTTTATATAGAAACTACTGGATAAGGAAATTATGGTTGATCAGAGTTGTACTGAATTTATATAAACGCATTACAGCAAACGTCTTTAAGATCCTCAATCATACACAAAATGGATTGTTAAAAAATGGTGCAAATAATGTACACTTGTCCCTTAGCATGTCTAGGTCATGCGGGTCATAGAGCTCAAAGAAACAGAGACCTGGCTCCAAGCACTGGAGGGGAGTCAAGGAGGGAACGTTGTGTGGGGAAACGAGGAAAGTAGAGCTAGGGGGCAGGAGGGAGGGAGTTACACATATGTAGACAAAGTGGGGTTGTGTGTTTGAAAAGTTTCTGTCTAATTCTTACGGTTGTAAGACAAATTTCTTTAATTTTAAATTTAAGGCCAGCTTCTGGCATGATACATATACTTACTAAGTAGTACTAAATTGAAAATCGGTTATTTCAAATGACATTTAAAAGAAAGATTATTTGGTGTGTTACAACTCTTTGGCATATTGCTGGCATTACATTCTAGAATGGTGTCTATTTTCTAGTGTTTTAAACTGGAAATGGCACTTACATGTTTTTAGGGTATTTAAAGTAGTATGTAACTGGCAGGTAAACGTAAATAGGAAGAATGTTAGTGTGTACGAAGTTTCACAGTAAAGTATTTGCATAATAGTCATGCGTGATTTTATGTTTGTTACACTTGTTGAGTGTATAGCCAGTTAAAAAAAAGTTACTGTCAAGACTTGTGTGGTCGGATACAATGTATACGATTTTCGGAACGAGTCTAGCTGAAGCTACTCGGCTCATGTTTATCGGGTTCCTGCCTATCTCTACTTTTCACCACTTCATTCAGTGAAGTGATAATTGAGTCACCTTCGTGTTTTTTTTTTACAATTACAAGTTTATTTCTTATATGATTTTAAGAAATAGGTTAGAATGTATGGTGAAAAAGAGTAGGCTAGAGTGGGGGAATTCCGATCACTTAAGCAAGATTGTCCATATTAAGACAATTTGTTACGTATAGGATGTGTAAAACTGAATATATATTCTCCTATATTATGACTTGACTTGTGGGTATTAGAAATAAAGAAATTGTTATTGGTTTGGGAAAATGTTTTTAAATAAGTCATATGTTTTGTCGGAATTACACCGACATTTGGGTAATTCCGATCATTTATATTCACCAATATATTTAAATTATTTTGGACATATGACTGTCACTTAACTAATGCTAAAAGCACAAATAAATGCATAGCATACTACAAGAAAATGAATTAAAATATTTTGTGTGAAAAAAAATTGTTGAGACAAAATAAAAAATATGTAAATTATAGCTGATAAAATCAACTCTTAAGTAATTGGTATTTATGACTGACAATAGTCATAAATATAATTGTCTGGTGTATCAAAACCAGTGCACTCTGCATGAGCCCACTCCGAACACGAAGTGCACCTATACCAAAGTTCATTGTCATGTCCCTCATCTCCACAAAGAATGCAAAAGTCTTTGGCATTGCTTATTGTTGGTTCTATGTCATCACAAGGATCAGCAACTGTATCATCTTCTGAGGAATTAACTGGAAGTATCTTCTTACGACATTGTTTCTTTTTTGTCCGGGAATCTGGGCCTAAGTCTCCATGAAGTCCTTTCTTCTTTCTTATTCGAACTTCTTCATTTTTTTTTTGCATCAGCCCTTTTTACCCTAGCATTTTCAGACTTTTTCTTTTGCGGAGTTGAAGTTAGGATCTGAGAATGCATTTTTCTTCTAGGCCTTGTATTTGACTCTATTGCGACCCGATAAATTATTTTTGGGACTGGAGCCACATCCTGGAAAGAACACGAAGGACCAGCACAACTGGAATGTGTAAAATCCATATTGAGCGAGACAATTCTGTTCCCAGTAGTGGAACTTGAAATAACAGGAGAAGTGACAGTGGAAAAATTTTCAATTACTCCTTCTATGATAGACCTATCCACCTCTTGCATGTTACTGGGAAATAATTCCTCTTCAAAAAAATATCTGGATCTAGAAGGCAAATTCCAGTTTTCAGAAAACATTTGACTGCCTTCTCAATTGTTGCTACCTTCATAAACGCAATGCTAAAGAGTCCTGAAAGTTCATCTGGACTGAATTTTTCGTGGGGATGATTTACCATCCATCTTCTGCATGCTTCGTGATAGGCCTTCTTCAGCATTGCATAGAAAGCAACATCCAAATGCTGCATTCTATGGGATGTGTGTGGAGGCAGAGACAGCATGATTATTCCATTGTGACGACAAAATTCATATGAATCGAGAGATAGGTGGCTGGGATGGTTGTCCATAACAAGCAAAACTGGATTGTTAGGATCTGGTTTACAAAAGACACTGAAATGTTGTAGCCATGCTAAAAATAGTTCCTCATTTATCCAACCTGACTTGGAACACTGATACATAGAACCTGGGGGACCATCTGTCTTCATAATCTTGCTCAGCATTTGGCGTGGGTAGATAAACATTGGTGGTGCGAAAGAACCGCTGGCACTCATTGCACATACAACCGTCACATTTCGTCCCCTTTCCCAGCTGACTGCTGTTCCAACTCTCTTCTCCCTCTTTTTGGCGAGTATCTTGCCTGGATTTTGGACAGTACTTGTGCCAGTATCGTCTACGTTGAAGATCCTGTCATGTGAAAATTAGTGCTTCAACATTACGCCTTCCAAATTATCATAAAACAATTTGACTTCAACTTTATTGAACACTGTAATCCTATTGATGCTGGTCTTGTGGTTGTCCGAGTGATATGCTGGGATGTCGCCTCATGAAACCTACCAGCCAATCCCTTCCAGACAATTTACTTTCCATGCAGAAATTGTGTGGAATCTGCATTTTCTCAGCAAAAGAAAAAGCTAGCTTTCTGAGGTCTGTCATTGTGATCCCATAAAATAATTTTGACAGAAGAATTACATGATCTGCAATATAATTTTCCTGTGCAGTGTTAAATATTGGTGGTCGTCCTAAATTAACTTTTGAAACATTACCTGATTTCAGTCGGTCATGAAGTGTTGCATATGGAATTCCATAGCATTTAGCTGCTTGCCGAATTGATTTCCTTTTTTCCTCTATGGCTGTAACAGCTGCAGTCAGTGATTCAGCATTCCATGATGCTTTTTGTGTTGTTCGTACTCTATGTCGAGGCAACTGTGAACGGAGTATTACATAATTGTTATTAAAATATTTTATATTTTTAAAATTTATTGATTAAAATGCTATTTGGGGTAAATCCGATCATTCGGGGGAATTCCGATCAGCACTGGCCAACTACCTGAACGTGCTTCATTTATCCTCCGCAAGAGTGTAGCATCGTACAACCGACTCAAATAAATCGATATTTCAGAGATCGATAGTGGTCGGAATTACCCCGAGATCGGAATTTCCCCACTCTACCCTATATCAGTTTTAATAAAAAAAATATTACATTTTACCTAATATTGCTGCACAATTAATTGAGGGTCATATATTTCGTTACACAGGTTATATTATTCCCAGTTTATATATTTGGTTTTTAATTTTTTGATACGATAAAATCTGTTTTTTATAAGTGTAAATTAATGTTCGAATTTTTGTAACATTATTGGTGATTATTTATTTTATTTATCCAATGTTTTGATTATTGTTTTGTAAATATGGATTTATAGGTCAAGATGTGTATTTTGTATACGTTTGATTATATAAACATTTAATTGTTGTGGAATGAAGAAGCATAGTACTTAATATAAAAAAAATGTTTTATTTTTACTTTAATGTATGTTGGTTCATCATGATGCAAAAAAAAAAACGAGGAAAAAAATCCTCATATGGGGAGATTCTGGTATTGTAATGTTCGTCTCTGAGTTCACGATACTTTATTTGAGAATAATTAATGTTCTTAGTAGGAGGAGCACGCCGGTTCTGGGACACTATAAACAAAGAACAGGTGGTTGTCTGAGCACGTGGGGGGGCGTGGCACCACGTGGTCGGGTGGGCATTGCCGGGAGCCACGTGGAGGGGGTCTGCAGGGGGTTGTTGAAGTCACGTGGAGGGGTGTGTGTGTATGTTTCTAAATGAGGAAGGTAGGTAGCGCTAGTGTCGCGTGCCAGAATTATTTTTACAAGTATAAAAATGTGAGGCCAGGCGGCGGTTGGATTCGAAACTTCGTTTCTGGTTCATTAGTCCGTGATGCTAACCGCAGGACCACAAGACCATGTTGGAGAAAATCATACAGATGTTCTATATATGCTTATAAAATATTATTTTAAAGAAAAGGTATATTTTTTATAGTGCTAAGCGGGAAATTTAAAATATATAGTGTCGGCTGCTCTGCGGCCGCCATGTTTATTTTTTTTATAGTGGTAAGCGGTAAATTTAAACCAGGTGCATTGGCTGCTATGCGGCCGCCATGTTTATTTTTTTAATAGTGCTAGTCGGCAAATTCAAACGGCGGGAAATTTAAAAAAATATATAGTGTCGGCTGCTATGCGGCCGCCATGTTTATTTTTTTATAGTGGTAAGCGGTAAATTTAAACGAGGTGCATTGGCTGCTAGTCGGCCGCCATGTTTATTTTTTATAGTGCTAAGCAGGAAATTTAAAATATATAGTGTCGGCTGCTAATCGGCCGCCATGTTTATTTTTTATAGTGGTAAGGGGTAAATTAAAACGAGGCGCATCGGCTGCTAGTCGGCCGCCATGTATTATTTTTTATAGTGCTAAGCGGGAAATTTAAAATATATAATGTCGGCTGCTATTTGGCCGCCATGTTTATTTCAACATTGGAAAAAAAATAATAATTTCGACTGCTAGGAAGTAACCAGAACAGCCAACTTTGAAAAAAAAAATATTATATGTATGACAATCGATTATTGAAAGTCGCCATCTTGTATTACAGCATACCAGGCCGCCGTCTTGTAGCATAGCACACCAGGCTGCCATCTTGTAGCACAGCATACCAGGCCGCCATCTTTTTTTTTCTTCCCCATTTATAGTCATTGTTTTTTCATTTCTCAAGTTTGAATATAAAAAAAGTATTATTTCGGCAGCCACTACTCTATGACTATAGTAGTAGTAGTAGATGCCAAATTTTGAAAACACAACTGAAGTGTAGCCATGTTTTCTTATAGTACTAGACCAGTATAGTCATATTATGTTTAATTTGTTGTGTAGCATGTCTGTCTATAATAATAAAAAACTATAGGCATTACTTATGCTTATAGCGTGTTAATAAAAAAATAATACTTTACGTATTTCAGCGAATTCAAACACCGTTTTTTATGCGTTAAAGACATAATGTTCTCTTGTAGTGTGTATTGTGGAAATGAAATAAACAGTAGTATTAATTACTTAAAAAAATAATATTATTTATAATATATTACCAATTTTATTTAAAAAAAAGTATTCTTATTACGTCACTTGTCATTTAAAAGAAAATGTATTCTGCATTTATAGTCATTATATATATTCTAAAAAATAAAAATTTTTCCCAAGGGTTGGTAGCTGCGAGGGAGTACGCGCCGTCGTCTGCGGCTCCAACCCCTTTCCTTCCTCCCCCATTGTAATTTTTTAAATAATGACCCAGACACTGGCGCCCGCATAGGGAAGCTGCTCGCAGAGGGGTGGGGGCTGCAGCAGCAGAGAACTGTATACAAATGTAATTTCTTCCAAAGTTAAAATATATATTTCCCCAACACTTAAAAAAAAAAATTACATCTACCTGGTGTGTTAGTTACCTGTACCTGCCATTTGATTAATACCAGGTAAAAGTAACTTGTAATAATAATATTTTGCCATAATCTCATTTACGTAAATGTTTCTGTTAAAATATAATGTATGTATATATTTTTTTCTCACAGCATTTTTATTTTTACGAGTAGCGCATTGCTACAAAATACTATTAAATATTACGTGCATTTTTCCAAACAAAACGAGTTTTAAACCTTAACACCAGTCTACATCAGGCCAGCTACCATGACCACATAGTTCTTTACAAGTATTACCAATTTTCTGCATACTAAGTTACCAGCCACAAGTAATACATAATGGATATTGAAATAATGTATTCAACACAACGATATTACATAGTTTAAAAAAAAATTATTTCTTATCCACCCCTACCACGCTGGGCGTCCATAGCCATAAGTTTGGCCATGACTTTGCCGCTAGGCAGAGCCGGCACCTGCCGGAACCCTCTTTTTTCGTCGGCTGTTAGTGGCCGACCCCAGGGATATGTCCCAGAGGGGCCCGCCACCAACAGCAGCGGCGAAGTCTTGGCCGGCGGTGTTGGAGGAGGAGGGGGAGACGACGGCCCTTCCAGCAAGTCTTCTGCGAAGAAGGCCGCCACAATGTCGCCTGGTATACTCGTCCCCTCCTCCACCTCTTCCTCGAAGAAAGAGGCCGCCAATGGTGATGGGATCCGTTCCATTGTCTAGGTTGGGGAGATCTGTAGAACGTTACACAAATTTCAGGCATCCTATCAAGAGGACGATTTATATAAGTAAAAAAAACAGGGGAATATTTTATTTTTACATTTAATTATGAAAGCATGTAAATTAATATACTTTGAGAGGCAACTTGAAACAAAATAGTATTTATTACGTTAAATCATGATAGATTGAATATACTTTGAGAGGCAACTTGAAACAAACTAGTATTTTTTACATTTAATCAGGATAGATTGAATATACTTTGAGAGGCAACTTGAAACAAAATATGTAGTATTTTTACGTTAAATCATGATAGATTGAATATACTTTGAGAGACAACTTGAAACAAACTTGTATTTTTTTTTAAAGTTAAATCAGGATAGAATGAATAATATGCAAGCTATCATGGTAACAGTGTCACAGTACGCAATAAAGCCTAGGCGGTCCTGTTTTGCAAAGTTTGTAAATTGCAAATACTTGTTCTCTTCTGTAGGGAAACAGGTCCGCACTGCTTGATGCTGGCTGCAGAGAACATTGTGTGAATTTAATCTGTCTTCGCTTGTAAAATACTGAAGACAGCGCTCGCAAATCCATTTCTTATGTTGCGTCTTGGACAATTGTGAATGCAATAATTTGGACATTGATTTTATGTAAAGAAAATGTAGGTGCTCTGTCGCGCCACTCAAACGAATTGCCAATATATTTACATGTCTCTCTCTTCGCTCAGAGGATACGCGAAGAGGCTGAATCGAGGATTCAGATTTGCCACTAAAACATTCGTCAACGATATTCCCCTTAGAATCTACGCAAACATAAACATTAATGGAAATATCATTGTTCCTCTCAAATGTTGTAATCTGATGCAGAGTGGAGGGAAATGTCAAGCCATTCGTATTAAAATACATGAGTGGGTACGAAGTGGCTCGAGTAACATTGCCTTCCACCGTCGACACACCTGCCATGACGGCATACAGGAAACAGTGCTGCTCGAGACACTCAATGTTAACACAAGCTTTCCTATTGAACAAAAACACCGGCAATTTCGTGTGCGCTGCGCCAACCGTGAAAACTCTATAGCTTGAAACATGTACATCCATGTTAATCAATCTTTTTAGAGCCCAGCCACTGCCACGCGCACCGAAATCACTAACGTGTTTATTGATTTCCGTAATGAATGTTGAATCATAGATTTCCCCTACCTAATCAGAGTGCAGTATCGCGGATGAGTGAGTTGTGAAATGAAAAGATTCACTCTCATTTCCCTCAGCAGATTCCTTAACAAATGAAGCCGAGAGTGAAACGTAAACTTTAAAGGGGCGAATTAATTCGTTAGTTAAGTCCAGAAAGGGAACCCTACATCTCTGTAGAAACCGGTCCAAGTCCGGATCGACATTTTCAATATCATTTCCAATTCGAAAGTCCACTATCTTGTTAGCAAATGCAGTGTTCAAGGTAACACCCTCCAGGCGAGGCAAGACGTCGGGCCCCTGCGCCAACTCCACCCCTGACCCCCGCCCACCATCGCGAGAGGCAGTGATAGAAGGCCCAGCTTCATTAAGACGGAGTCACTTTGCCTCGGGGGAAGAAGAATGGGAAAACAGTAAGAGAGAAGAGATAGAAAATAAAGTAAGAGAGAGAGGGAAATTACGTTCAACAGTGAGCACAAAGCTAAAACTAAAAGAAAAGAATAAAATTTAGTAGATGTATTTATGGAGTATGGGTTTTACATAATAATTTAAAATTATTTTTTTCTTTCAAAAAACAATGTTAGATTGTACACGAAATCTCCCATCCGTTTGCAAGATATGAAAAAAAAATTTTTTAGAGAATATCTCTAGATGGAAATATTTTCTAAAAACTTTTATGTATTAATGAATAGGAAACGATAATAAATTGTACATGGTAAATGCGAAAACAATGTGTGGTAGTAAAAGGTGAAGAAAGTTTAAGTTTAATATTATTATCATGTTAAATGAAAAAAAGAATATTTCCATTCAAAATGATAATAATATCATCCTAACATTACAAACAGCTTAGTAAATAAATTTACAGTAAATTGTATCTATCTATCTTACCTTTGCTGGAAAAAACTGGAGGTGCAGCTCTGCTGGTCGAGGTAGCAGTGAGGCAGCAGCAGTGCGGCGACTGATCAGAGACTGTGTTCCCTCACAGTCTGTGCCATTTATATATCAAACGAATGTTTCAAAATGGCTGCCAGCATATTTTTTTTATTTATTTTTTTACTCCGGGAGCACTCACGTTGCAGCGCGTTGCGTCTGGTTATTTTTTTTTACAACTTACCACCCCTCCATCCAGACGGAAGCCACCCCAGAACAGGCTAGTATTCAAATAATCTAACAAGTAATAACATTTACAGTTTTGATTCAAAAGTCACTCTTCAAACCACTCCTCATACAATAAATAAATTACACACATAAAAAATTATGACTCTTTAATCAGAGTCAAAAATTACATAATTACGTATAATACCTTTCATGATAGACCACACTTATGTGTGTTTTAAATTACAACAAAACAATTACATAAAGAGGTTTTTTTCACAAAAACCACGAATTAAATTTAAAAAATTATGACTCTTTAATCAGAGTTCTAAATTACATAATTACGTATATAATACTTTTCATATTAGACCATACTTATGTGTGTTTTAAATTACAACAAAACAATTACATGAAGAGGTTTTTTTCACAAAAACCACGTATTAAATTAATAAACCACAAGTCATAAAACTTACAGTTTGTTATACATTTCATAGAGTACAGTACGTAGGGCTATTTTGGCATTGCTTAGGTCTCTTTCGTGCTGGTTCTGCTGAACGTTGTGATCACCATCTTGACTGACGGGTCCCAGATGGCTGAGGTCTCGGGTTAGAGTCTTGCGCGGTGCATACGTTGCGGGCACTCTCCGCTGACATTTCTTGCGTGCTGGTTTCGCAGGCTCGATGATTGCTGATGCACAGTCGGGTGAATGCAGTTCTGGCATTTGCAAGACGTGATTGTAGACTTCGTCGACACTGCAAGGCAATGGCGTGTCTTTTCGCATGTAATTAACTGCACAACGTCCGTACGAATTGCACTGATTAACTTCCAGTGGTAGATCGTTAGTGTCCAGGTTTATAATCTGAACAGTGTGAAAGTGACCGTCACAACTCTCCACATAGTTCTTCAGGATGCCATTATTCCAGAGTGAGTACTCCACCATAGATAAGCCATGAGACAGGTTTTCATAATGGTTACCCGGATTAAACGACATGTTTACTCGACCGAGGCTAACTCCACACTGAGCTGAGAATCTGATTGTCTTTTAGCAATTATACGCATGACTTCCATAAATAAACTTGCAATGTATTCACAGAGGGTGTTACAACATGCTGACTCACAACAGTTCATGGTTTACTTTTTTTATTTTTAGAAAAAATTACGTTTCGTTGATAGCTTGAATCCGACATATGGCACAAGAGGTAATGATTTAGACACTGAAAAGTTTGACTCTTTTATTACTTTTGCACGGTAAATAGGACATAGGTGTCCTATACACGGTGTGTTCAGGTCGTCATCGTCTCCCAACAAAACATTGTACGTTTTCTTCCGACAATGATCGGTTCTGGTACAGCGCTCTATGAAAGTTTCATCATTTTTAACTCTAGAGGTCCTGAGTTCATCAACGGTTGTTGGATGTTTAGCCAGCGGATGGCATAAGTGCACGTAACAGTTCTTATCTTCACAGTGAAACAATGTTAACAGTCTCATGGTAGTATATGGGAATGATTTATCCCAACACATGTGGTAATGGATATTATCGCGACACGATTCAAAGTCTACAGGCAGACGTTCACAATCCTTCTCAATGTCGTAATATCTAACACGGTATTCGACACAGTGCAGGCTAGAATGCACGTAAAGATATCTAGTTTCTTGACAGTCGTACATTATCTGCGGTAAAGTGTCAGTTAACCTACGATCTGCTATTCTGTGTTTCTTCGCTTTTTCTCGCCATCGGCGCGAAGCCAAAGAAATAGGAATGTCATAGAAGTTTCGGTCACTTTGATTATCACTAAAACCATCATCTGACAATTGTTCTGGGTTCGTATCTAAATAACGAACATCCTCGAACAGCGGCATGGGAACATCCTGATGTTCACCGGAAGCTAGTCTTAAGCCTGCGGGATACGGTCCACGAATGTGTCTAGACTTTTCCCTCTTGGTCTTGATGGGGTCTCGACCCCAGACGGGTGGAAACATGGCGGACGTCACTCACCGGAGCTGTTACTGGCGAAGACGAGCGGGTGGCAGCTGGCGGACGGGTGGCGGCTGGCAACTGATGTCTAGCTGCGACGGCGGGACCACAGGTCGGCGTCGTCCTCCTCCTCGTCGTTGGAGCCGACCGGTGTTGGGAGGTCGCAGATGTCGGGGTGCACGGCACACTCCACGAGTGGTTGACCCCGTCGAGGAATGTTGAATGTGTGAACGAATCACACAATTCACTCCAGGCAACCACCGTGCCGTTGGAATGATGCAGCTCGAACTCAACAAAACCTTGCTCTTGGCCGGGCCACACCTGCACCACCTCATCTGCGGCCTCGACGAGCAGAGCTTCCAGAGAGCATGGGAGGTGTGTGTCCGGCCATAGGAGTCTTACGCTGCAGTTTTGCTGAGTGCAAGGCAGCTCTATCAGTTCGTCGTCTGCGTCGTCGCGAACCAGGTGTCCCAACATTGTGCACATGTGCAACCACTGCCAACTGTCCACCGTCTCGAATATCACCCGACCTTAGCCGAGCGACACATCCCGATACGAAGTTGCCGGATTGAACTGCATTGGCACGAAGAGTGGCTTGGAGAGTGACTAGGCTCCCCTACAAACGACGCGTTCCATTTATAGCACCGAGGGTGATAACCCCACCAGGCTCCCCCTCCCTACGAGGGACGCGTTCAATTTATAGCATCGGGGGAGCAACCAGGGTCTGGCGTCGCTTGGCAATGTTCCAACGCCCAAGCTCTAAGCAGCGCGGCATTATGTCGTGATGTAACGGGCCGTGCACGGCTATTATCTTGCGTATACATTTTATTCAGTTCTTTCAGTGATGGACATCCGAGCTTGGTCTGAGCATCCTGAATATTAACATGTTTTTTACACAACTTTGCAAGCCACCTTTTTTGCTCTATGCCTGCCACCATTACGGTTCCGCTAATATGTCCTGACAGGATGTTTAGCAACAAAGTATACAGAAACAGACCATCATCCCAATGGATGCCGTGGAAATGTCTAGTTAACCAAGAATTTGTTCTCTGGTAATTTCTGTGGAGGTATTTCCACAAGTATGGCGGCTGAAATGTTATCGTAATTATCTCCCCTTCGTCATTAGCCAGGCTTATCTCTTTTAAGACGAAACCGTGCTGAGAATAGCATCCCTGGAGGTTGGCATACAGCATGACGTCCCAGGGAAGACTGCGTTATCACTTAAATTACATTAGAATTTTAATAGATTTGTCTCTCGGGTTGTACGAAACCAATCGATCGTGCAGAATTAGTGCGAATGCTTGAGTGCCGACGGGAATATTTCTCATTGTGGTAATTTCTATTCTACAATCCACGACTCCTCCAAACATCTTATCGTTCTGTTTAGACACATCAAACACAAAGAGAGGAGCCATATTTTTAAATTTCTCCGGGTCGAGAAGTGGTGATGATTGACGACCTTAATATAAGTCTTGTAATTCCACGTACATGTTATACACCAGCAGATAGCTATCATTAGGAAAATTACTATCCAGGTTTGTGTACGGATAGGATTCCGAATTAAAAAAAAATTCACATTCTTAATGTCAACATGATCAAACTTTGATTTATCACCGGCGATGTTGTTTTGCCTACCCGTTTAAAATGCTACTATTATATATCTAGGCTTTTCCGTATTAAATGATGTTTTCACGGACCAATGTACTGATTGAGATTGCGGCAGGGCCGGATATGTTTGGAGGCTCCAGGATTGGAAAGCAATGTCTAAGTTTTTTCCTTTTTCAACCATTTTAAGCAAACGAATCCTCTGTGTGGTAGAAATGGTTACATGAGGCATTAGCCAATCGATGCTCGTGAGTGTTAGTTTCACAGGCAACAGTTGTGCTGCCGTGTCTAACACCGCGTTGTTCTGAGAGTTTGAAACCAGTAACATTAATTCTTGTCAAACGTTAACTAAAACGTGTTTATAATCTTCGAAAAATCCCATGAGATGACTCAAAGGCACACATATTTCAAACTCGCTGTTTGCATTAATGGGTACACTATAGTCTTCAGGCAAGCCCCAGCTGGCCATCTTGGAAACGGCTTTTTCACTGGGCGTTAGCGAGATAGTTTTTAATCGTAGTCACTAATCCAATGTCGCGACATTCATCTATCTGTAATTTTTTTTATCTCGTACGCAATTCTGTTAAACATGTGCAAAATTTCATTTCTGACAATTTTTGCGTATGTAGCGGCCTGGCCATCCAGTTTGACGAATTTTCCGCGGATTCTTAACAGGCTTTTGCACGGCAGACAATAAATATCAGAATTCTGGATTGCGATACGTATCTCGGAATTTAAATCATAAGGACCCAAAATGAATGGCCGGTAGCTATGTATTTCTGTTTTCGTGATATCATTTTCAAATTGAATTGGCTGGTCGACTTGGAGAATGCTGGAATCCATTTTGGAATACTTTGAATCCTAGTTTCTTGAGAAAACGTATATATTTTTACGTGTTAATCGCTTAGCGTCTCGCTGACTACTGGGTCTGCCTTCGAAACCTCCGGAGCCTTTATGAATGCCAAAGTAATTCACTCCCATATTTTTTTTAATGCAGACGTAATGTTATTTCTTAGCCTCTAAAATCTATGAGCTTTCCGTTTTGGTCGACTATCCTCACAGACAACTCGTGTATTCGTTTAATGATCACCGGAACGTATATGACAGATTTAGGTACTTCGATGACCTTATAACCAGGCGGGACTCTCTGGTAAAACTCGTGTATGCTCAAGCTAGGTTGTCCATTTAAATAGCTGGAGCCCACGATATTTGTATCTATACGTATGACCGATACAGGGAAAATATTGACAGGTTGTGTTGACTCATGCATTCGACCTGCCACGTAAATTTTAGGTTCAAAACCGAGCATTTTTCCGATTGTATCGCTTCCTGTAAAATGGATATCGTAATTACAATGCATATTACATTGCAATGTATTAGGGTTGCCTCTCAAAATAAATGTCGCATCGTGTGGTAACAGATCTCCGATATAACTTTCCAAATCTGAATATTCATAACTTCCGACGGGAAGATTAATTTGAGACACAGGACCATTGTTTTTCTAAAAACGGAATTTATCCTTTTTTTCGTCAACGTTCGGAATGGAATGTTATGTTTGAAAGTCGATTAGCCCAATCTGCCACTCTGCATTCGTAAGGTCAAGGGGTGGAAAATACACGGACCGCAATTCCGAATTTTTTCCCGTTAATATAAGTGAAATTGAAATTTCAGATTAGCTTGCACTACAGTATGGATCACCAGGATAGGTTGCACTCTGGTTGTTGTGTCCTTTCGTAAGTTAGCAGCAGTGCGACATGTTGTAAACAAAAAGATCATCATGGCGAGACGCGGCTATGACGGGTGTGGCAGGTTTCGTGTTGTGTGTGAACAACGAGGTGAAATATGAGTAACATGAATGCTGCGATGTGCGGCGTTAGTGTCATCTACATAACACTGGCGACGAGGTCGGAATAACCACGCATTTTCGGGTCGCATCGGACACATGATAATCCGCGGCAGCATAATCTAAATGGGGTTGTGGAACTCGTTTGGTGAGTTTGTTCCGGGCCGGGATGCCTGGCAGACGTACGTGGAACGGGTGAAATACCTGTTCATAGTGAATAAGATTACGGACAAAGAAGAGCAGAGAGCCATATTTTTTACGGTATGCGGGGCCGAATTGTACACTTAAGTGGCGTCGTTGTGCCTAGAAAGCAACCAGTGAAGTGGATATCACGGACATTTTACCAGCATTGTCCAATCATTTCAACCCCAAGCCGAGCGAAATCATGGAAACTTACAAATTCCACAAGTGAGATCAACAGGAGGGTGAGTCTATCTCAGAGTATATGGCCGAGCTACGGTGTCTGTCGGTCCACTGTAACTTCACAGATTTGAACAGAGTTTTACGGGACCGCCTGGTGTGCGGGGTGCGCGACAGGACACTGCAGCACACAATGTTGGGCAAGGTTGATTCAACCATCCAATACGCCCTGGACATGGCGACTGCGGCCGATGCAGCGGGTCGGAACGCAAGTGATCTAAGAGGGGAAGTGAGCGGTTTTATAGGAGCAGTAAATCGGTTAGGCCTAGGTACCTCCAAGGACCGGCACACCAGATAGAACAAGTCTAACCTGGTTTGTGAGGATGGGTCACACAGGCGCACACTCGAGCGGCAGGCTTGCTGGCGCTGTAATGGATCGCACAGTCCAGAGAATTGCAAACATAGTTCCTCAAAATGTAATTATTGTTCCAAGCTGGGACACCTTGAACGGGCATGCATATCAAAACAGAAACACGGTTCCAGGGCACAGGGGACATCAAGAGGGGCCAAAACAAACCCTAGTAGCAGGGCTTTTCATGTAGCGGATGGACCAGATCCAGCCGGCGAGCACTCTAGCCTGTACAGTCTCTACCAGTTACAAGCTAGCACCCCCAGGAATCACCCGCCATTCAAAATGTGGGTAAAGGTGGACGGTAAAGACCTAGAAATGGAGGTGGACACAGGGGCCAGATTTACCATTATAAGTAGCGAAACTTTTGAGAGTTTATGGCCGAGCAGATCAGAGCTTAAGGCCGCGAATCTTCTTCTCCACACTAGGTCCCAGGAGAAGCTGCGGGTACTAGGGGCACTGGAAGTGCGTGTGCCGACGAATGTTGCAGATGTACAGTTACCACTCTTAGTGGCAGATGGGCGTGGACCGAGTCTACTGGGGCGGAGCTGGCTAGAGCCCCTTGGAATTTCAGTGGAAGGGGTGCACACCATGCACTCGTTAGCAGCAAGCATGGCCGCACAGCACCCCAACGTGTTTGCCAGCGCAGACCTGGGGCACTATGTAGGGCCCCCAGTGAGCATAGACATTGAGCCAGATGCCAGACCAATTTTTCGTAAGTGTCGGCCTGTGGCATTTGCACTGCGCGATGCCGTAAGCAAAGAGATAGACAGACTCATGGAACAGGGAGTGTTCGAGCCAGTAGCGTATTCTAAGTGGGCAACACCCATTGTTGCAGTATGCAAAGCAAATAGTTCTGTCAGATTGTGCGGCGATTACAAGTGTACTGTGAATCGGGTGTGCCAAAGTGAGACTTACCCTTTACTAAATACAAACGAGGCTTTTTCCAAATTGGCCGGTGGTAAGATGTTTACTAAATTAGACTTGGCTGATGCATACTTGCAGGTGTCCGTGGATGAGTACACCGCCGACCTACTGACGGTAAACACCATGAAAGGTCTGTATCGGGTCAGGCGGTTGCCCTTCGGCATCAAGTGTGCCATGGCGGTGTTCCAGAGACTAATGGAAACCTTACTAGCAGGGGTAGAAGGGGTCGCGGTGCTGTTAGACGACATCCTCATTATGGGAGCGACCGCTAAGCAACACTGGCAGCGGGTCAACCAGGTCCTGGGTCGGTTAGAGGCAGCTGGGTTACGATTGAAGGAGAAAAAAAGCGTGTTTGCCGCACCATCCGTCCAATTTTTGGGGTTCAGCGTAGACAGTGCTGGCATACACCCAACAACAGCCAAAGTGAATGCTATACACCTTGCACCGGCACCCACCTGCAAAAGGGAACTACAGGATTTTTTAGGGCTACTCAACTTCTACGACCGTTTCCTACAGGGTAAGGCCACCATAGCAGAACCACTTCTCCGTCTCCTGGATGCTGGGCATAAATGGGTGTGGACTGAGGTTCATGACAAAGCTTTTCACACTGTAAAAGAGCTTCTTCAGTCAGATGCAGTCTTAGTACATTATGATGCAACGAGGCCTGTGTCATTGACATGTGATGCTTCAGAGTACGGCGTGGGGGCAGTTCTGGCTCATGTGGAAGAGGACGGGAGTGAGAAAGCCATAGATTTCGGGTCGCGCACATTGCACAAACATGAGCATAACTACGCACAAATAGATAAGGAAGCACTCGCAGTAATGTTCGGGGTGGTAAAGTTCAAGCAATATGTGACAGCGAGACCCTTCACAATAATCACAGACCATCAACCCATGTTGCAGTTGCTGGACCCCACCAGGCAAATGCCAGATTTTCTATCGCCGAGGTTGCTACGTTGGAGCCAGTTACTGTCCATGTTCGATTACAGGATCACATATCGGCCAGGACAGAACATTGCGCAGGCGGATGCTTTAAGCAGGTTGCTATTGAAGGTTACGGAAGTCCAAGTGCCCGCTGCGGGAGACGTGTTGATGTTAGAGGCATTGCCAGATCCCCCAATTGAAGCAGCCAGGATTGCTGCACTGACAGAGGCAGATCCAGTATTGGGTGCGGACAAGAAGTATTGCGGTGACGGCTGGCCACAGAGTGGCGTAGTGGCTGATGAGCTACATCCGTACTGGACATGACGGGACGAGTTGTCCCTGTACAAGGGGTGCATCCTTTGGGGCAGCAGAGTAGTTATCCCCTCAGCGCTAAGGCAGGACCTGTTAGTAGTGCTCCACCGAGCTCACAATGGCGTGGTGAAATCAAAGTCAATAGCACGCAGCTACATGTGGTGGCCGAAGATGGACGATGACATTGAGAGAATGATAGGGCTGTGCCAGAAATGCCAACAGTCACGGGCCAATCCACCCCAACGTGTACCCACTAGTTGGGAACCAGAAACCAAACCTTGGGCCAGAGTACACATAGCCTTTTTTGGGCCGTTCCAGAGCAAGGTTTTCCTTCTCGCTGTTGATGCCTACTCCAAGTGGCCGGAAGTCAGAATAGTAAGGTCTGCATCATCAGCATGTGTGGTGCGCGAACTGCGGGACATTTTCAGCATACACGGGATTCCAGAATGTTTGGTCTCTGACAACGGATCCACGTTTGTGTCAAGTGAGTTGGGAGTGTTTGCACGGAAAAATGGTATCCGGTTAGTGCGCACAACACCCTTTCACCCCTCTAGTAATGGGCAGGTAGAGCGCATGGTCCAGACAGTCAAAGGGAAACTTAAAAAGGGGGGCACAGGTGACTGGAAGACCTAGCTAGCACGAACATTGTTCGCACTGCGTACCACCCCAGTCACTGGAAGTCACAAGACACCAGCTGATCTGCTCATGGGTCGTGCCCTTAGGACAGCTTTGGACCTGATTCAACCGAACCACAGCAAGTCACCCTCAGTACAGCCACCAGCTGAGCGCCATAGCAGACACTTCAAGGCAGGGGACACAGTGTGGTACAGGGCTTACTACAAGAACGCCAATTGGTTGCCTGGGACAGTACTAAGTGCACAGGGTCACCAGATATTTATAGTCAAGGACGACATCGGAGGTGAGCATAGGCGCCACAAGGATCAAATCAGGCACAGGGTGCCCAGCGGATCAGCTGAGGCAGATGGGCACCTGCCTGCGAGGGGAGGGCCCAATAAAAGCAATCGAGAAATGTGCCGCAGTCCAGGTTCCAACTAGGGGAGAGCAGCCCAAGGTGAGCACGGCACTCGCAGCACCCATGACAGGCGGCAACAGGCAGCAGTAGAAGACACCACAAGCTGCGAGGACAACACAAACCCCTTTCGCGGATTCAAGACAATTGAAACCGTTGGCAGCGGTACCAGCTATGCGGAACAGCTCATCCAGCAATCCATCGAGAGGGATCCAGCCAGCGTCTGCATCAGGGTAGGACGAGCATTGGGAGAGCCCATCGTGGAATGGGAGCTCAAAGGCGCCAGTGACTCTGGGAGCGACAGTGCACGGCTCGCCCAGGATCCAGAACCATCGGAGAGCGACCATGCAGTTGGAGCACGATGGTACCCACAGAGAATCAGCCACCAACCCAAGAAGTGGGAGGACTATGTACTGTATCACTAGTGTAGCATAGCGTAGTAATATATTTGGCAAGGTTTTACTGTACTGTGATAGGTAGCTTTTAGTAGGGAGAAGGTGTTGTGTCCTTTTGTAAGTTGGCAACAGTGCGACATGTTGTAAACAAAAAGATCATCATGGCGGGACGCGGCTACGACGGACGCAGCAGGTTTCGTGTTGTGTGTGAACAACGAGGTGAAATATGAGTAACATGAATGCTGCGATGTGCGGCGTTAGTGTCATCTCCATAACACTGGTATAGACTGGACGCGTGAATGGCTGGTGCATCTGTGCTGTTTGATATTATTTTTTTTGCTTCTTATACGCGGACACGAGAAATCTTAAACATAAATGACCGCAATTCCACGATTTGATCGTCTGTTGTCTATCATTATTGTAACTTAACATTGTGCCTTTCAGATACTTTCTTACTTCCGGAGGTGGTCTGAGGTCGCCATAGCTGTCATAATACAGCATAGTGCTGCCAGACTTTTTATATGCAACCCAGTGAGTTCCTTTTCCTGTCGAAACATCTAGTTTAATTATCCCGCACTCGTACTGTTTCGGTTTAAAAAGTTAAGTTATCTCTCATGAAAACGCATCGGAAATTTTTAATTTTCAACTTGAATACTACATTTTCTAAATCCGTTGTAGTTAGCGGTCTGTGAGGCAAGGCTAAAATCACCATTTCCTCATTTTTTTTTACTGCTTTCTTAGTCGCTGCGGCGAGAGCGCCCCTTCCCCGCGTGAGGTCGTGTGGCAGGGTTAATAGCGTCCCACCCTTCCCTGTCCCCCTTCCGCTTCCGACGGCGGCCGCGTCCTCCCACACCTCCTCCCACGGCTTTGAATGGTCTTAAAAAAAAGCCCAGCACCATTTTTGCTTCGATTTGTTAAGGCCTTAATACGTCTGTGATGTTGTGCATTTTGTTGCAACAATTTTGTCTGATTATTAGTGGTTGTCACGCTCTTTGCGATTCTGGCTGCACCTCCGATCAAAGAACCGAGCGTTCCCAGAGCTGGAAATAGAAATGGTATAACACCACCCTTTTTATCACGTTTATTTTTCTTATTTATTTTCTTTGCGACTCTTATGCCGGCTCCTAGTTTACGCTTAACACTCATTATTTTACTTATGCTCCAAGCTGTGATCTTTTCACCTAGCTTAGTTTGAGGGTTCTGTGCAATTTGTTTAGCTTTAAGTGCTAAAATACGGTCCGCTTGATGTCTGTTCTCCAAATCGTTACTCTTTGCGTATGAAATATCATGTTCTTTGCACGCTCTATCTAATTGATTTTTGCCTGGGTCTCCACGTACTAAACGTTTTTCAAGTTTTGTACCAGGCCCACAGTACTGATAAGTTGGCGAATGTAGCTCGAAAGTTAATTTATTTATGGCAGAGTTAATAAGACCTTTACCCTTCACCCTCCTTCCAGCACGACGCATATCAGCGTAATGACTTTGGGGGGTATAAATAAGACGGTTTTATACTTTTTACGCTTCAGTTGTAACGATGAAAGTAATCCCTCAACATGACAGTCTTCCAATCGAAATTATTCACTATGATTTTATAAGCAAACGAGAACAACGCCACGGACCACTGTTGCCGAATACCATAAGATGTATAATTGCCGGACATTCAAACAGCGGAAAAACATGTATTTTACTTTCGCTTATACAACATCCTAACGGAGTGCGTTTCGAGAATATTTATTTGTATAGCAAGAACATAGAACAACCAAAATATAAACGTTTGGCGCAGGTGTTGTCTCATGTTCAAGGTATTAAATTTTTTCAATTTCGTGAAAATGAAGAGGTAGTGCCGCCAAGCAAAGTGCTACCAAATTCGATTTAAATTTTCAATGACATCGGGTGTGAAAAACAGGCAATAGTTCAACAGTATTTTTCCATGGGGTGACATTTCTTGTGCGATTGTTTTTATTTAATTCAAACGTATAGCCAAACCCGAAAACAGTTGGTTCGGGATAATGCTAATTTGATAATTTTATTTAAAATGGATCTTCTAAATCTTCAACATGTTTACCACGAGCACGTCACAACCAACATGTCATTCGATAAATTTAAAGATGTTTGTGCTCGCTGTTGGAATAGCAATGATGGTTATGGTTTCCTAATAATAGTTAAGGATTTTCCTCTACAAAAAGGTTGTTATCACTGTGGCTTCGATCACTTCATAGTGTTACCTTCGTGAAGAATGAACTTGGGCATCTCCAAATTTGGGAGCGGCGGGAATAAATGTCAGCGACAGTCATGTCTGACTCTTACGGAAGATGGGCACTGTCAGGTTGGCGGGAAACGTTTGCGCGGTGTAGGCGATCCACATGACGGGCCAAAGGCTGCCACAAAGAATTACGTAGATGTAGCTTCTGGTGCCACCGCACATGCAATTAGTACGATGGCGAATAATTTAGAAATAGAATTTGGTCTACTAAAAAACAGTCTCTCATACGCACAGGATATTAATAACAATTTGCTAATGTATCTACATCAGTTTGAAAAGAAGAGTACAGATGTTTTAGATAATATTCGAGGAAATTTACCCGAGAAGGAAGTTTTACACGAGTTAAAAAATCTGGTATCTGTCATTAGTGATGAGCTGAAAGTGATTTTTACGGATGTGAAGGATCTCGTTAGCTCGTCACGTGACTTTCAACGGGGAATGGGAAGTTACTTGCGTCAGGCAGATAGCGATACGCGCGAGTCATTTTCCAAGATTCTAGAGCTGTTGAAGGCTGTGTCAAGTGGCGGTTGCAATAGGAACTTTAGCGAGCTAAAGAATATTTTTCTGACTAAACACAATGAGGCTTTATATATACACAAACAACACTTTGAAGCAATCAAATATGCTTTGGTGTCTTCAAATGAAAAACAATCTGATACGACTGCGTACCTACGGCAGGTTGATGCCACGGATCGCGCGACATTTACAGAGCTTTTAACACTCGTGGGCGAGCAACCGAAGCTTGTAAGTAAGGAAATAGTGTCCGGTATGGAATTTCAATTTATTACCTTGATGAGTTCTCTACACGAATATGATGCTAAATTGATTAAGGAGTCTCTATCGAGTATTGAGAATAAAGTTGATAGTCTCGTTAGTGGAGCTACTTCATGTTCTCAGTTTCCACATATCGTTAATCAAAGCTTGAATGCAATGAGAAATCGTTTAGACCTATTGTATAACCTATTGGAAGGAAGCTAGCGGACAGACCTGAAAACCAGCCAGCACAGTCACCATCTGTATCGCTTCCGGATTTAAGAGGTCCGTCGCTGAATTTGTCTAGTGTAAGACCATCTTCAACTCCGCTTCCGCGTATTAATGTACCGGTTGAGCTTCCCATTATACTAAGTACAGCTACTGCACTTAAAAGGCATACTTAATGTATAAAAGCCTTTATTTACGCTCACATGAGTCAGTCATGGCTTCAGAAGCAAGAAAGCTCCATCACGTCATACAAAACATTCGTGAAAAATATTTGCTAGCCAAACGCGCGCGCCTGGCGTGGGATGCAGTTAATGAACAGGTATTCAAACCGATCACATCGCGTCTCGAGAGTTCTTCTGCTGCCGCGGATAATTTATCGGCTGAGGTGAAGAAAGAATCCGCTACACCTATCGCTAAACCTGAGATTAAGACTTTCTCTAGCGAAGGTGAAGAAGATGATGATGATTTACCACTGATTTTTCATTCCGGTAAATGCTCGGCTGCGTCACGTGAGCCGTTGGGTAAGGAAGCACGGTCCTACCTAACCGAATTCAATAATAAAATAAATGATACGACATACGGAATTCACAAACGCAAGAATCGCTGGTTCTTGGGAAATACGGAAGTTTTTTTCCTACCTAATAATTTACTTCGCATAGATGATGAACTAATACAACCTTCGCTGGGATTATATGAGCTTTTGTTTTCGAAAGAACCTAAGGTGTATTCAGAAGCTGCATTGCGTCAATACACACGCTTGCTGCGGTCTACTAGCGCGTGTTATAAAACAAATGATGCCTCATCCAAACGTTATAAAAACACTGATCATGAAAAGTTCGGGCTCATTAAGGATCTTTGTCCTGTCATTGCTTCCCATGAAGGTAGTGGTTTAGTTGAAAAACTAGATTTAAATCGTCGAAACGAATATGTTTACTGGAACTCGGTAAATGAATTGAATCAGGAATTTTCAAAAGGTACCAAGTCCAATTTTTGACCAAATTCATGTTATGCGAGATTCCGAATCTCCAAAGTGTTCTCTTTGCTGTCAGCAAGAAAAGGAACCAAGTCCTGTATAAGAAATACGATAAACGGACTAGTAAATATTTGTGGAACTTGCAAAAGGTACCAAGTCCTGGACTTGGTACCTTTTGTTGAAGATATCAATCTCTGGACTTGGTATCTTTTGTTAATTAACATGGGCAGGGCATTATAATAAAAGGTTTTGTTGAAGTATATGAACAGCTACAGGGGTTGGTTAATCATACCTTTCATCTCCAGCTCCCAGGACAGTTGAGAAACATTGTAATGCCTATAAACAAAGCTTACAGAAATGGAACTGTACCAATTAAAAAAACAAAACTTAAAGACATTCACAAGTGTTTGGGGTACATTGCAGTTCATGATGAAGCTCTCACATTCTACGACAATATACTTCATTGGTCTGCCACAGACTAACAGACATGCCCATGTATGCCACAAGTGCATTATTTTGTTTATGACTTACATTATTGTTTTTGAAGGATCTGTTTGTATGTTGTTTGTAGTTACCTATTTCAATAGCAGGTACTAAGGTTCCATTAATCTATACCAATGACACTATGCATTCTCAGATGCAGATGTGTAAATTTAATACTTAACATTTCTTTATGGCTAAATGGTATCAGGTGGTATTGTAAAATATGTTTTTGTGTATCATATTATTAATTTTTGCATTATAATATACCAACACTGTACTATTATCTAACCAAAACATTATGTTTTATGTGCCATTGTTTGAATGATTGATACTTCATTTGCAAAAAGTACCAAGTCCACTAACTTTATTGATTTTTAAAATATTTCAGACAAAAGTGTATATATGTGAATTACGTTTAAAATCATCACACACCCACTATACTTTCAATTGATCCATTACTGATAACCTGTTTCATTACCAGGTCAACAATAATATGTTTTCTGTTGTTTCCCAACAATCTACTTACTTGGACTTGGTACCTTTTGCAAATTCCTGATTCAATTATGTGATCGGCTTAGATTATTACTTGCATTGCAAAAATCCGGGAACACGAGCCATTCAAATGAAGTGTTGGCAATTCTAGAAGAACTCATTGAATCTGTCTACATTAAAAACAATTAAGTAAAAAAAAATGACTGCCAGACACGGTATTGCGCTTGAACTTCACAAAAGCGCACGCAAAGTCTTTCCTCGGAGACGTGTAATCACTAACGGTCTCGGCAATCTTTTACAGATCGATTTGGTGGAAATGCAACTTTATCACCGTGCGAATAAAGGATTCAGATATATATTGGTTGCGATTGATGTTTACTCCAAGCGGGCTTACGCGGTTCCGGTACTGAAAAATACTGAGGAGCTTGTGGCTTTAGCTATGAAACGTATACTAAAGGATTCTGGAGGTTTCACTCACGTGCACTCAGACTGCGGTACCGAATTTTATAACAGAAGATTTCAGACATTGATGAAAGAACACGGAATTAACCATTATTCAACCAACAGCGAGCTGAACGCCTCGGTAGTTGAATGCTTCATTAGAAGTTTAAAATCGCTTTTGTTTACGGAAATGACCGCTCAGGGAAACTATAAATGGCTACCGCTCTTACCAAAAGTTATGGAAATATACAATAGCAGATTTCATAGGACTATCAGTATGAGCCCCAACGAGGTGAAAGATAATTCTCTTCTTAAAACGGTTTACAATGTTGTGAAAAAATAGACCACAGGCGACTTAAAGCTAGTGTCGGAGATCATGTACGTATCTCAAGAAATAAGGATTTATTTGCAAAAGGTTATTCCGTAAATTGGTCCCACGAGATTTTAAGGTGATAAAAATACGCAACACTTACCCTAGAACATTCTACTTGTCTGATCTAGATGGAAATGAAATCAAGGACGGTTTTCATTCTCAAGAAATTCAAGTGACGAAGTATATACACTTATTTAATTAATAAAATCCACAAGCGACTTCCTACACGTCTTCTAGTCAGCTGGAAGGGATTCCCAGAATCAGTAAAAACATGGATTTCTAGAAACGATGTGGAAGACTAATGGAGTGAACCAGCCTTAACTGACTCTAATCGCGACTGTCTGGAGACCCTTGCAAAGGTTGGGGTGTAGACTCCCGCACACGTGTCACGACGGCGCGTTCCCCCTATGCGGGCGGACATCTGGCAGGGTTATTATTTAAAAAAATGACAATGGGGGAGGAAGGTTTTGGAGCTGCGACACGTGTGCTGGTGCACCCCTCTGCGAGCGGCTTCCCTATGCGGGCACCAGAGTCTGGGTCATTATTTAAAACATGACAATGGGGGAGGAAGGAAAGGGGTTGGAGCCGCAGACGACGGCGCGTACTCCCTCGCAGCTACAGCCCTTGGGAAAAAAATTTATTTTTTAATATATATAATGACTATAAATTCACAATACATTTTCTTTTAAATGTCAAGTGACGTAATAAGAATACTTTTTTTATTAATAAAAAAGGTGATATATTATAAATAATAATATTTTTTTAAGTAATGAATACTACTGTATATTTCATTTTCACAATACACACTACAAGAGAACATTATGTCTTTAACACATAAAAAACGATGTTTGAATTCACTGAAATACGTAAAGTATTATTTTTTTATTAACATGCTATAAGCATAAGTAATGCCTATAGTTTTTATTATTATAGACAGACATGCTACACAACAAATTAAGCATAATATGACTATACTGGTCTAGTACTATAAGAAAACATGGCTACACTTCAATGTGTGTTTTCAAAATATGGCATCTACTACTACTACTACTATAGTCATAGAGTAGTGGCTGCCGAAATAATACTTTTTTTTATATTCAAACTTGAGAAATGAAAAAACAATGACTAAATGGGGAAGAAAAAAAAGATGGCGGCCTGGTATGCTGTGCTACAAGATGGCAGCCTGGTGTGCTATGCTACAAGACGGCGGCCTGGTATGCTGTACTACAATATGGCGACTTTCAGCAATCGATTGTCATACATATAATATTATTTAATTTTTTTTCAAAGTTGGCTGTTCTGGTTACTTCCTAGCAGTCGAAATTATTTTTTTTTCCAATGTTGAAATAAACATGGCGGCCGACTAGCAGCTGACACTATATATTTTAAATTTCCCGCTTAGCACTATAAAAAATAAACATGGTGGCCGACTAGCAGCCGATGCACCTCGTTTAAATTTACGGCTTACCACTATAAAAAAATAAACATGGCGGCCGCATAGCAGCCGACACTATATATTTTTTTAAATTTCCCGCCGTTTAAATTCGCCGACTAGCACTATAAAAAAAATAAACATGGCGGCCGCATAGCAGCCGATGCGCCTTGTTTAAATTTACAGCTTACCACTATAAAAAAATAAACATGGCGGCCACATAGCAGCTGACACTATATATTTTAAATTTCCCGCTTAGCACTATAAAAAATATACCTTTTCTTTAAAATAATATTTTATAAGCATATATACATCTAAAATTATTTTCTCCAGCATGGTCTCGTGGTCCTGTGGTTCGCGTAACGGACTAACGATCCAGAAACGAAGGTTCCTATCCAAAAGCCGCCCGCCCTCACATTTTTATACTTGTAAAAATAATTCTGGTGCGCGACACTAGCGCTACCTACCTTCCTCATTTAGAAACATACACACACAACCCTCCACGTGATGTCAACAACCCTTTGCGGACCCCCTCCATGTGGCTCCCGGCAATGCCCACCCAACCACGTGGTGCCACGCCCACATGACCACGTGGTGCCACTCCCCCCCACGTGCTCAGACAACCACCTGTTCTTTGTTTATAGTGTCCCAGAACCGGTGTGCTCCCCCTACTGTTCTTTGATGGTGTATTTAGAAGAACTTTAAGTGCGCTTTACTAGCGGGAGATATACTGCATTGTACGGTTACATAGTATCGCTTACAGACATATAAACTATTTATAAATTGTGTTATTAATATTTATGTATTCCTTTATTATTACTAATGCTCCAATTTTGTTTAACACTGTTATATAAGATATCTGACCATCGAACTACGGAACTGTCATGCTACAGCCTAGCATCTATAAACATTGAACTGAACATAATACTATCAAACCTAACCTGATTTAATATTTATGTAATTGTTGTAACTTCACTTCTGTTATTTCTTGTATTTTTCTCACCACAGATACTTTATGTCTAATAGTTTTACACTTTGTTTTTCGGTGATTGTTAATTACCTGCAATATTTTACCTGTTCTTGGCTGCAGTGTTTACAGCCGCAGGCTCTCTTTGATAACAGCATACCGCCGTGGGCGGAAGTGCGACCGTGTAATATGTTATGTTAAAGGAAGTAAGAAAAGGCGTATTTTCGTCTGGGATTATCCCGATGCCGGCCTTAGACAAATTATTAAATTTTACATAATATTTAAAGTACTGTAAATTCAGTGTATGTAAAATAATTTGTATTGTTGTAACTACGAACGTGAGCGTTTTCAACGAGATCCAGCTACAACGAGATAAGTTATCTGCAACTTAGATTGAGGCCTATGCTATAAGCTAAAGTTAGCCATTTTTAGCTTTGTAGCGTCCCTAGCACGAACTTTTATGGAAATTCATTTATGAACATTGTAATTATTTCAAAGTCATTTACACCTACTTTTGACATTTTGGACATCTGGCTGAACCTTCTTATAAATTTAAATTATTATTTCGACGTTGATAACAGTGTAATTCTACTCAGAGGTCCTAGTGCAGAGCTTCTGCAAACCCTGAGCTATAGCTGAGGCATAAACATTATTTATTGGAGAAACACTGAGATAATATTTATTTCACGTACATTTTTACCGCAACTGAGCGACGGGAATTTGCGTAATTTGAGAGATTTGACAACTAAACTGTTTCTCGTACACGAACTTTTGGTAAACGATATTTTTAATTTAACGAACTCTTGTTTTGATTATAAATCTGTGCCAACATATATCCAGAATTTTTAAGCAGTTAAACATAACCAGGAAAACCACAATAAACCCTATTAATTCATAATTTTGTCACTACCAACCTGCACAACAAATCCCTACTCCTAATAAAATATTTAACCACAGAGTCTTGCAATTGAAAGTGTTATTGTTTTGTGTATTTGTTCTTGTTGTGTTTTTTTGTTGTTATTAAATAGTGTTGTGTTCCTTTGCAAGACACATACACTCTGACCATTACATTTAACTGTCATTATTTTAATTTATCTGTTTATGTACCTACTCAACTACATACAACCCATAGAATAGGCATAGTTTCTGGATAGTAAAGGCGCCCAATTACCTATCATACTACATAACACTATAGACATACTATACACAAAATTGTTGACACAACGTGGAACACGTACATAGTTGTACTACCATAACATACTATATATACAGAGGTGTTGGGATTATTAATATAGCGGTCCTGTTTTCATATGTCTTTATTTAAATACACTCCAGATGGTGTACAGAGGTGTTGGGATTATTAATATAGCGGTCCTGTTTTCATATGTCTTTATTCTACATTTTATTTAATTACTTATCTTAACACACCGCCGAGCGCCTTTACTACGCTTCACACAAGTGTCTGGGTGATTGCTGGTGCGCACTTTGCATGGAGTCCCAGCAGACGACATCTAGATGGCGGTGACTGTGGCGCTCTCTGAGAGCGGAAGTTGTCATTAAAGATGATGGTGCCCTCTGTAAGCACGTGGTGGGGTTAAATATGGCGGCGAGAGAATGTGACGCTCTTTGGGAGTAGTAAGGCATCATTTTTTAAAAATAGCTAGAACTATACTCAGGTGGCGGCTTTAACATAACTAGTACTGTAAATCGTAAATTGGCGATCGCATCCTACTGAGTTGAATGTTCGTAAATTGGACGTCATTTTCGTTAAATGTACGTAGTCAAACTTGTATTATCGTATCCTACTGATGAGATCGTATCACACCAAGTAGAATTTTATGTTGAAATGTGCTTCCTTTTAGACTAATGCTTGTCTCGTGTGTGTGTTGTGTGTTCATTGTGTGCATTCGTGTCAACTGCATGTCTTGAGTGTGTACTGTGTGTCCATTGCGTTTCCAGTGTGTACTGTGTGTTCATTTCATGTCAAGTATGTGCATTGCGTGTTCATTGCATGTATTGTGTGTACATTGCGTGTCTAGTGTGTGTAATTGTGTGTTAATTGCATGTTCATTGCGTGTATTGGTTTTAAATTGCGTTTGTATAAAATTGAAAAAAAAAATATTTTGTATTGCAAATGTGATTGTTTTATTTCTCAAAATCTGATTTCTATCTCATGCCGAGTTCTCGTAATATCGCTTCTAACTGAAAGATGTAAAAATATTTACCATTGTCTGACAAAATGGAGAGTAATAATAATCATGTCATACCAGTAATCAGGCCAAGTTCGATCAAAATGCAATTGAAATCATTGGAAGCCAATTGTAGTTGGAGCTGCTTGAGAAATTGGAACATTTGGAGCTTTGGATCACTAAGAGCTGTTGTCCATAGGCGCCCATGACTGTTGGAGCCAAAAACAGTAGAAGCACTTGGAGCCTTTGGAGCTGTTGGAACCAAGGACAGATCCAAAGACTGTTGGAGGCAATGACGTTTGGATGCAAAGACATTTCGAATCATCGTATCCTACCGTATCTTGCGAGACCAATCGGATCTTACGGTTATTCTGGATTTTTATGTCTGTAGTCAGGTGATTGGCATAGTGGTTCAGAGACATCTGTTCTATACCTGTAGTGTTTACGAATCTCTGTCACTCGCGCCGCCATTACATACACACTGCCCGGCACCCGCAGTACCAACTGCCTAATTGTATCAACCATTATGCACGCAATATATACAACACTACTTCTCCCCCACTTTCTTTTTATATGTCCAGTTTCTGAGGTTTTCTTACAGCTCTCCCACTCTGCGTTGTTCTATCTGGCAGCTGCTTGTAGTTCGTCCTGGCTCCTTCAGTTTCACTCCTTTGTCCATATTCGTCTGAGAATCCACGGAAGGGCTCTCCTCCTGGACTCGATTCTTGCCTGCTATCTCTCCTGGCTCCTTCCGTTTCCTTGCTCCGCACATCTTCCTCCAAGGAGTCATGGAAGAACGAAGCTCCTCCTGAACTCTGTTAGCTCCCTGGGAAAACCTGAAATGCAGGATTCTCTGCCAGACCAGGTGACTTTTCTCTTCTGGCCTGCCCACTTGTAGTTGCCATGCCTCCTGTTAATATTTGGTTGCCCCTCCTGTCCTCGTCTTTTTGTGGGTGCACTTCGATCATCTGCCGTCTGTTCCTCCGTAGTGTCCCTTTTTTGTATTAACTACGTATGAACGTGGCGATTGTGAGATATTTTTCACTCGACCATACCTCTTCATGTCTGTGATCCATACTTTGCTACCCACCTGAAGTGCTGGTAAGTCTCGTATTCCACTTTTCTCATCGTGGTTCTTCTTGTTCCTTTCTTTCAGCTTTTCATCTCTGTTCCTGAACTGTAGCATGGCCTCTGCATTCCATGATGTCACTAGCTTCGTCTCTACCATTGGCAGTGTATTTCTCAATTTCCTTCCGAACAGTAATTCTGCGGGTGAAAAACCAGACTCAAGTGGTGTGGATCTATATGCGAGGAGACCCAGATTAGGATCTTCTGATCGGGAGAGAAGACATTTTGCAATATCCACTGCCTTTTCAGCTTCCCCGTTTGACTGAGGGAATCTTGGGCTGGACGTTTCCATGGTGAAACCACAGTCCCTGGCAAACTTTCTAAATTCTGCAGATATGAACTGGGTTCCTCCATCCGTCCTTACTGTTTCACGTATCCCATGCCTGGCAAACATGTTTTTGAGTCGTGCTATAACAGCCTCTGCCGTGATCTTATCTAGGCTAACGATCTCTAGGAATCTCGAGAAGTAGTCTTGTACTATCAGATAGTGTTGTCTGT